>NC_090266.1:124717809-125017809 GCF_040414725.1 Anabrus simplex
TATCAGAAAATGTATGAACCAGAGGAATGGCATGCTAAAGAAGAAAGTTTTCTAACTCCCCGGCTATTTCCCGCCCATATTCAGTCAGGCTATTATACTCGGTACGCAGCAGTAATCCCATCTATCGGAGTTGAGAGGCAGCATAAGAGAAAAATAACATCACAACAAACAGGGGTCAATGTAATGTATTGTTGATCAATGTTAAACGCTTTCGATATTGTAGACGTTCAGATTTAGTTTTCTTCCGAATCTGAAATACCACTCATAGTCGGTACGGTAAAACTGAATAAAACTTAAATGATCGGAAATTGTATTCTCTTTAACTTTTGTTATGCAAATGATCGGAAATTGTATTCTCTTTAACTTTTGTTATGCAGTACTTTTCGATAGAACCAAAAACATAGATATTTAAAAATGGAATTTTTGGCGCCTTCCCCTAAACTACAGTTTCATCCAGGGTGAATAAAATAGTTCAGAGCTTAGACTGTAGTTTCTTATTCCCCGACTCTATATACCGATTTTCATTAAATTCTGTTAACCCATTTGCTCGTGACTCGGCGTCGATATGGACTTAGCAACAAACCTTCAAATTCCTGAATATCTGTGTTATCATAGCCGGTGCGGTAAAAATGTATAAGACATAAGTGGTCGGAAATTTAATTCTATATAACTTGGGTTATGTAGTATTTATCGATACGACCACTAATAATATAAATATTTGAGAATTAAATTTTAGGCCTTCCCCTAAGCTACCATTTCATTCAGCGTGAATAAAATGATTTACAGCCTAGATTGTAGTGGCTCATTTTCCGACTTTTTATACCAGTTTTCAATGAGATAGGACCACTAATAACGTAAATATTTAAGAATAAATGTTTAGGCCTGTCCCTAAACTATCATTTCACTCAGTGTGAATAAAATTATTTATAGCCTAGATTGTAGCGACTTATTCCGCGACTTTGCATACCAATTTTTATTAAGATAGGACCACTAAGAACATAATGTTTGAAAATTAAATTTTAGGCCTTCTCCTAAACTACCATTTCTATCAGCGTGAATAAAAGTTTTTATGGCTTAGATTATAGCGACTTATTCCCCCCGACTTTGCATACCGATTTTTATTAAATTCTCTTTAGCTGTTTTCTAGTGATGCGTGTACATACATACATACATACATACATACATACATACATACATACATACAGACAGACAGAAATGACGGAAAAGTATAAAGTGCATTTCCTTGTTACTGTGGACATGACCGATACAGAAATACCATTCTTTTTAAATTCTGAGCAGTGTACAGACAAAACTCTTATTTTATGTATATAGATTCGGGCATCCTACAATAAAGAACAATTTGAAAAGGTAGATGTCTTGCGGAAAAGAGCACTGAAAATACTCACTCAGTTACTCACCTTAACGCCAAGAACGCAAACATATCAGTACTGTAGTGTAACATTCCATCACTAAATGGTCCTCGTAGAAAAGCTTTAGCTGTTATGTTGTATAGGCCTGATCTGAAACAAATAAGTTCGTCCCAGTGCACTAGGAAAATTGAATGGTGGTATACAGTATATGCATACATGAGGAAACTATCAAATTACACTGTAACTCAAATACGGGCGGCTATCAGGTGGATTATCTCTGGCACTAATTCTTTCTGGCATTGCTCTGTCAAGTTTTTCAATAGCATTCTTGTGTATATTCGAGAAGCTCCTAACTTGTCAGTCTTTGAAACAAAGCTTGTTGGTTATCTGAAGGATTAATCGTTTATGGAGTTCTGCGTTAGTACTATATATTACTTCTGTTCACATTCTGTTTCTGTTACAGTACTACAGTATCTAAATATTAGAATTCATTGTGCAGTATATTATTTTTCCCCTTTGGTAATGTTCTCTTATTTCGTCTTAGTTTTTAAATTTTACCAACTGTACTGTATTGTTATGAGCCTCTGGTGAGTTGCCTATTTTGAAATAAATAAATGAATAAAAAGAACTTGGTTATAATAACACCCAAGGGACGTGAAAAATTGTCATTATAAATAAGTGTCGTTGTAACAGATATTTAAGGCATCAGTCGACCACTTCCTTGGTCAGCGTAGTCACTTTCGGTCCAGGGGGTCATGGGTTCGACCCCGGACCGGGTCGGAGACTTAAACTCGTGGTCAATTCGCCTAGCTCAGGGACTGGATGTTTGTAATGTTCCCAACATCCCTTCAACTCTCACATCACACACAGCACTATCCTCTACTCCAGTAACACGCAGTTTCACATAGATAAAATCAATCAATCAGTCAATCGATCAGTCAATCAATCAGTCAGTCAGTCACCACTGATCTGCATTTAGTGCAATCGCCCAGGTGGTAGATTCCCTATCTGATGTTTACCTAGTCTTTTCTAAAATAGCTGCAAAGAATTATTGAACATCTCCCTGGGTGAAATATTCCAATCCCTAACTCCTCTTTCTGTAAACAAATGTTTGCCCTACTTTGTCCGATGGCATTACTAGCATCGCTCATACCTGTCACTTTCATATTGTCAATGCCAAGGATAAGGGTGAGACAGATCAATGAAAGTAACAAAATTGCTTAGCCCGTACCAGAAGATATACACGGCAGATGATACCCACCCTCGTCGGAAGGTCTGCATTACAAGGGCTGCACCACCAGACTGCAATAGCCACATGAAAGTATTATTATTATTATTATTATTATTATTATTATTATTATTATTATTATTATTATTATTATTATTTCTTCGTTATGTCCAACTAAGGAGCGCGATTGAACTTATTTAGCTGATGTCGTTGCCTTTTTCTTCTCCCAAAATCTTCCTCTCGCTGTGGCTTTTCTTGCGATCTTCTGACCAGATTTGGTTGGTGGTAGTGCTCGGATGATGTTAAAAGCGTTGATTGTCGACTAATTTTCTGAACTTAGATCTGTCTAACACAACGTCATTTGTGATGCCTGTTTCCTGAAGATCTTCTCCAACTTCGAGCAGCCAATTGTTTTTTACTTTTATTTATGTCAAGGTTCAGAATTCTTTTGGTCAGTCTCTGATTACTCATTCTGAGAATATGTCCATGAAATTTTAAACGTCTTTTCCTAAATGTTGTATGTCCGGCACTCCCTTCTCGCTCCGCCAGCCAGCTGCACGCCCGCCTGTGTATCATTCTGCTAGCTTCGACGCGCAGCCCTCAGTGCGCGTGCCTGACCATCGAGTGTACTATAAATAGGAGCTCCCGGCCTGCTCACTTGCCGAAGGACGAGTTCGACAGCCGTAGTGGAAGGACGTGTTCCTCCCGCTCGCTCTCTCTCTCCTTGCCAGGCGCTCTGTACTTTCCCAGTACTAGTCAGGCAGCTGTACTTGTTAGTACATTTTCGAAGGAGCATTGTCTGAGCTGTAGCACTTCTTAGTGCTCGCTCTTTCTTCTGTTTCAGGTTATTTTACAGGAGGACCAAGATGGAGAAGCCGACCCTACCAGTGAGACTGGTCGACTACGACTACCAGGGAGCCGTCGAGAAGCTGCTGGACGCGCTCGACACGGCGGATGTCCCCAGCTATGAACGCCCGGGACTGGTGGTGTTCAACCGGCCGGGGGAAAGCGACTACCAAGGGACACTGAGCGTCTTCGACCACCTGAATGCGACTGCGGAGTTCATCGGAGAGCCACTCCTGCCGATCATCGGCATTATGGTTGCTTCCTGGGCGATCATCATCCGCCCTAACGACGCAGCCAGCTTCAGGGTCTACGAGGAGCGCGCGTCCCAGCAGTTCCAGGTTGCCCGGCTACCAGGACTCAGGGAGCACCTGGACGTCTCGGGCTACCAGGAGGCAGCCTCGCAGACGGAGCCAACGACCGAGGACGACGGCGGCGCTCCCGAGCGCCGCGACGGCGCGACTCCAGTTGGAAAGCTGTACTCCACGAAGTACACGCAGACCAACAAGGCGACAACCAGGGCGAAGTGGTCGCAGACGCAGGCCTACCAGGAAGGGCCTGTTACCCGGGCGCAAACCAGGAACGCGCCCGTGTTGGTGGAGAGCAGCACAGCGGTGGAGAAGGACGCCCCCTGGCGTACTGATACTGCTGCCCAGGTCCAGCCTGCCTGCACGTCTGTCGAGTTGCAGACCTCGATGTGCGCCCCCCAGGACAGGGAACGCAGTCGAGTGTTAGCACCGACCGACGCCACCGCCGCCGCCAGCCAGGAGAAAGAAGAAGATGGCGACGCAGAGGGGCCGGCAGCTACCCCGGGGTTACCAGGCCGGGAGGAGGGCCACCAGGGCGAGGCCTCTTCCCCCGCCGAGAAGCAAACCTCGGGAACGACCGACGCCGCCGCCAGCCAGGGGAAAGAAGAAGATGGCGACGCAGCGGAGCCACCAACTACCCCGGGGTCACCAGGCCGGGAAGAGGGCCACCAGGACGAGGCCTCTTCCCCCGCCGAGAAGCAACCCCCGGGAAGAAGAAGAAGACGACGCCGCACCAGGAAGCAGAAGGCGACGCTGGCTCACCAGGAGAGGACCGCCGAGCAGCAACCCAGGACTGCTCCCAGGACAGCAGTCAACCGAGGAGCCAATCAGGAGAGGACCTCAGCGGGTAGCGGCAGTCAGGTGAGAGTGAAACGTCCCCCTCAGCAGCTCTTGCAGTGTTTCCGCTGTCTGAGGTGGGGCCACCGTCAGGTTAGCTGTGGGCTCGAGGTGAGGTGCAACCGCTGTGGTGGTGATCACTACTACACGGCCTGCGCAACACTTAGAGACGCGCCGGTGTGCGCCAACTGCTCGGGGGGCCACCCGGCCTCCCATCGCAGTTGCCCTGTCTACCGGGCCATGGCGCGGGCAGAGAGGAAGGAGGCCCGGCGCCATGACCCACCCCCTTCCAGGAGGCCCCCGCCTCGGCGGGCTTGGCCTCATTCTCCGGGATCGGAGACTGGGTACGAGGTACCCCAAGGAGGTGGAGTCGTGCGACAGGCCCTAGTGGTACTTGACGCATGGCTCCGCAGCCGGCAAGGACCGCGCTAGTCACAGCAGTGCCCAGACGGACTGATCCCCAGGTGATGGAAAGGCAAGGAATTGGTTTATGTATTGTGCATGTTACCTGTTCCTAACTAACACAACCTCTGGTCTTTTTCCAGCCCACATCCTTGCATGTGCTATCACAAGATGTCAGGTTTTACATGTAGGCTCTTTCTTCTTTCTGCCTATGTGGTTTTTCCCTGACCCTTCAATACCATACTTCAACACCATATACCTAATACAATCTCGCCTGGTAGCGTGTCTGACATGGAAACAGGCAGATACTCCTTGTATCACTTCCCACTCTTCCCTGCTATCTCTTTCTTCTTCTTAGAAATAATAGCATGTCGGAGGCCATGTAGATTGAGTCGTTGGTCACGCGGGGGGAGCGGGCTTCGGGGGCCCCCCCGATAAAAAAAAAAAAAAAAAAAAATGCTCACTTGCCCACTTGCCCCGGTGTCCAGCTCCAGAATACACCCTACGTCGAGCACGGAGGCTACTCCTCTTGAAAATGTGCTTCGACCAGGTGGACTGAATTTCTGGCAGTACGAGGTTTCACCTCTGGTCACCGCTCCCTTACCTGTTTCCGCTGCCTATGTTCCGTAATTCTTTTACAAGCCATTTTCATTCCCTAACTTATGCAAGCTCCCTTAGTTTCGCTAGGTGGAATTTCTTCAATCAATTGAACTTGCTTTTTAGGAATTCAGGCACTTCAACAAACAAGGACTCTCAGGAACATTTATGTTAGTGTGCCAGATAGTTCTCGACTATCAACGTGTCAATTCACAAAGACTATCTTTTCAAGATAGAAGTGTATATAAAGACTGCAAACCTGTACATATTGTATAAAGACAGACTTTTCTCAAGATTCAATATTACTTTTTGCTTCAAAATAAATTTCAGTTATTTGTGTAAATATTATAAAGTGAAGCAAAATAAAGTTGTGTTTTGTAAACTTCAACCTTGGTTACAACACTAAATGCGTCTGAGATTTTCTCTGAGTGTTGGTACAGGTCATGAGAGTTCCTTATCATCCACATTCCTCCTGAGTAGACTTGTCCAAAAATTTTCCTTAAGATTTTTCTTTCTTGCTTTTCCACATCTTTATTCAATGATCTGTCCTAAATGATCAGTGTCTCAGGTGCATATGGTGCTTCAGGCTTGATTATAGTGTTTGAATGTCTTAAGTTTCCATTTCGGGATATAGATTTGTTTATTATATCTGCTCCGAGTGAGTCTGTATGCTCTTTGTATTTTAGAGACCCTTTCTTTGTTTGCTTCTCGATTCAGTCCTGAAGGTTGGATGACTTTCCCCAGGTATTTGAATTTAGACACTTGGGATATTTTGCCACATTGGGTTTTCGTTAGTTGTCCATCTAGGTACCGAAGAGATCCTTCCATGTTGTGAGTTTTCTGATATGAGATGTGGAGTCCTGTTCTGGATGCAATTTCATGGAGTTTTTCGATGGATCCAATCGCTTCCTGCCGTTACTGCGCAACACTGTTAAGTCATCAGCGAAGGTCAAACACTGTAAATTAATTTTGTTTTCCCGTAATCTGCCGAGGGTTTTCCCTTTAACTTCCTTTTCCCATGTCCTAATCACTTTTACCAAAACAAGATTAAACAGTAAAGAGGACAACCCATCTCCTTGTCGGAGATGATGATAATAATAATAGCGTAATAATAATAATAATAATAATAATAATAATAATAATAATAATAATAATAATAATAATAATCATCATCATCGTACAGTTCCTGTTTCCCGAGTACTGTTAATGAGCCTCTTCCATTTCTTCCTGTCCATCCCTTCAACTCTCACATCACACAAAACACTACCCTCTACTCTAGTAACACGCAGTTCCACATAGATAAAATCAATCAATCAATCAATCAATCAATCAATCAATCAATCACAATTGATCTGCATTTAGTAATGACTCACAGTAAATTTCTTCAAAGAAGAAGTCGAATCGAGTCACGGTTTATGGTCTTTTAGTGGTAGTTCGACGTGCTACACCAAGTTGTGTTGAAGAATTTTTGGAAGGTAACAGGTAGGGACCCTCTTAGAGGCAGCCCTGCCCAGGGAGTGGCGCCCCTGCCTATGTGAGTGTCAGAGCACACTGACCCGGTGTGTAACATCTGGTAAAGGGTCCCAGCTCAGGGTAACGAGTGAAGACCTCAACGGCAGCAAAAGCGGAAAAAATGATTCGGTACGGTGGAGCTGGCGGAGGAGGCAACCCATTCCTCTGGGGGTAGTGCAGATGGAACCCACTGCCTTGTGGGATGAGGAGGGATCCTCAAAGGCTAAGAGAGTAAACCCCGAAATAAAATCCTCAATTATGTTAGGCCTTGCAAGCCAGTAAAATAGCTTAATTGCTTTCAAAACACATAAGAGCCTCGGAATAATAATAATAATAATAATAATAATAATAATAATAATAATAATAATAATAAAAATAATAATAAATTATTGCATCAGTCGAGTGAGGTGGAACAATGGTGTGGATCAGATTGATTAGCGCTATTTTAGATTGTCCTTATTTACTTTTAAACCTGTCATAAAAGTGCAGAACTGAAGTACGTCTGATATAATATACAGCATTAATTTTCATAAGAGAATACAGTACAGTACAATATTTACAGTACTCGCCAAGGTTCTTCATTCGAGAATACGTAGTAATGAGTAATTTTTGTATGTCTTCTCCTGCTTGCTCAATCACTGATCATAAGGTGCCATTAAGTGTCATTAAACCTTCCTCTAGCTTCATGGTAGATGTTCGCAAATTTGATGGCTTCTAAACCATCACTCACCGGGCGAGTTGGCCTTGCGGTTAGGGCCGCGCAGCTGTGAGCTTGCATCCGGGAGGTAGTGGGTTCGAAACCCACTGTCGGCAGGCCTGAAGATGGTTTTCCTTGGTTTCCCATTTTCACGCCAGGTAAATGCTGGGGCTGTACCTTAATTAAGGCCACGGTCGCTTCTTTCCCACTCCTAGACCTTCTCCCGTCGTCGCCAAAAGACCTATCTTTGTCGGTGCAACGTAAAGCCAATTGTAAAAAGAAAAGACATCACTCACTGTTGCGATAGGCACTTCAGACGTTTCTTCTTTGTCCTCGTTACTGTGGCTCCTATCCTTCACATACAATATTGGCGTCTGTTTGCGCCCCCGTTGGAACTAGACCATCGTCAATTGTTATGACAAAACATCATAGGACTAAACTTGTAGATCTTTCCAAAACGGATTTCGATTGTGCGATTCGTTTTTTATACGTCTTACCGTTTAGCCACAAGAAAAACCTCCCATTGATTCAGAATATCACAGTCTGTTTTTCGTAGCAGTTCAGTTACCCGCAATTTATCACTGTCATCGACGTCATATTCCACTTTATAATGTTCAAATGACTGTAGAAATCTTAAAAAACTTTGGCTCTTAGAGAGGTTTAAAACGACGTTAAATACGAGCTGGATGCACGTATGTTTTTCGTATTAAATAGAGCTGAAAAAAAGCTTCTCTATGAGGAATACATTGGTACCACAGAATGCCTGACGCTATAGATGGGATGTCACTATAATAAAGTTCTACTGTAATGATGCTTGTTGTTTTAAAGGGCCTAACATCGAAGGTCATCGGCCCTCTACTGTAATGAACCCACAGTAAATTTCTTCCGTGAAGTCGAATCGAGTCAGGGTTTATGGATTTTTACTCTGAGTTGGAGGTGCTACACCAAGTTCTGTTGAAGAATTTTTAGAAGAATTCTGCTTAACATCCTGTCTTAGGCATGACACTGTCGTGACGGTGCTGAAGAAATCCTGCCCAATCTGAAATCACCATCTCAATCCAAATATTTGAGTACGATTTGCTATAGCCTTCATATACAGTTTCTGTCAGTGAGTATACTGAGTCCTATAGGGGTACATTAACTGCAAGGAAGTTTCGAAAAGAAATCGTAAGAAGAGCGCTACAGTATGCTTTAAACAGAACCAGTGTTAAATTACCGGAACAAACACACGTCATTGTAGATGCTTCGCTTTTCTGTCCCCTCATGTGAACCTTTTATGTCATCATATTCACTTATGCTTGGACTCATTCGGCGTGAAATTGCTTGTGTAGCGCAGTGTAACGACGAGTAATTATAACTTACGTGGGAACAGAGCGCCAGTGCAACTTCTTACTGAATCTCGGCCAGTGCACGTAGCATTTTTCGAAGCGAAAGTTACTTTTTGAGATTCGGATTCCATGTAAAACTACAACCTTATTTTTATGAATAAGAATCACCGAATACTAAATGCAGAATGGAAAGGAAAAACGTCAAATGATATTCTATCAGTATTTTTTATACTAATTTTTCCGTTTAAAATTTTACAAAAGTTTCTTTTGCACTTTTACCAATTACATGGCGTTCGCTCTATGCGTGGATTTAGTCGAGTTTTACGGACGGTTGTCTTTGCTGACGCTAATTCAATGTGCAGGGATGTATTCACCACTGCATGTTTCGTTGTGGTGGTTGGTGGTGTAATGTGCTGTATTTACATTAATATGAACACAAATAGCTAGCCTCTGGGCTAGAGGAATTAACCAGACACGGCTAAAATCCACAGTCCGGTCGGGAATCGAACCCAGGGCCCTCTGAACCGAAGGCCACTATGCTGACCATTCAGTCAAGTAGTAGGACAAGTTATACGGTACGCATTACGTAAACAATTCTTAAACTTATATTAATGCCACCTTTAAAAAATGTAGGGGAGCTTCACTATCTTGTGAAAGACAGAGACTTGAGAATATCCTGCCTTTTCCCTGAATGAGTTACATTTTCGTTGCTTTTTTTTTCACGAACTGGGAAATGTTCATCGTCAGTTGTGTGTTCTTGTTTGTATGAACCTCTTTCATAACGTATGTTATTGTGATATATGTACGATATGGATAAATGCAATGTTATTGTCATTGTCGTCGTTGTTGTTTCATGTAAGGTTATTTGAAACTTATAATTTTCAGTGTTCAATCAATCAATCAATCAATACTGATCTGCATTTAGGGCAGTCGCCCAGGTGGCAGATTCCCTATTTGTTGTTTTCCTAGCCTTTTCCTAAATGATTTCAAAGAAATTGGAAATTTATTGAACATTTCCCTTGGTAAGTTAATCCAATCCCTAACTCCCCTTCATATAAATGAATATTTGCCCCAGTTTGTCCTCTTGAATTCCAACTTTATCTTCATATTGTGATCTTTCCTACTTTTATAAACGCCATTCAAACTTATTCGTCTACTAATGTCATTCCACGCCATCTCTCCGCTGACAGCCCGGAACATACCACTTAGTCGAGCAGCTCTTCTTCTTTCTCTCAATTCTTCCCACCCCAAACATTGCAACATTTTTGTAACGCTACTCTTTTGTCGGAAATCGCCCAGAACAAATCGAGCTGCTTTTCTCTGGATTTTTTCCAGTTCTTGAATCAGGTAATCCTGGTGAGGGTCCCATACACTGGAACCATACTCTAGTTGGGGTCTTACCAGAGACTTATATGCCCTCTCCTTTACATCCTTACTACAACCCCTAAACACCCTCATAACCATGTGCAGAGATCTGTACCCTTTATTTACAATCCCATTTATGTGATTACCCCAATGAAGATCTTTCCTTATATTAACACCTAGATACTTACAATGATCCCCAAAAGGAACTTTCACCCCATCAACGCAGTAATTAAAACTGAGAGGACTTTTCCTACTTGTAAAACTCACAACCTGACTTTTAACCCCGTTTATCAACATACCATTGCCTGCTGTCCATCTCACAACATTTTCGAGGTCACGTTGCAGTTGCTCACAATCTTGTAACTTATTTATCACTCTATAGAGAATAACATCATCCGCAAAAAGCCTTACCTCCGATTCCACTCCTTTACTCATATCATTTATATATATAAGAAAACATAAAGGTCCAATAATACTGCCTTGAGGAATTCCCCTCTTAATTATTACAGGGTCAGATAAAGCTTCACCTACTCTAATTCTCTGAGATCTATTATCTAGAAATATAGCAACCCATTCAATCACTCTTTTGTCTAGTCAATTGGACTCATTTTTGCCAGTAGTCTCCCATGATCCACCCTATCAAATGCTTTAGACAGGTCAATCGCGATACAGTCCATTTGACCTCCAGAATCCAAGATATCTGCTATATCTTGCTGGAATCCTACAAGTTGAGCTTCAGTGGAATAACCTTTCCTAAAACCTAGTTTGTGTTAAAATAATAACTTGAGCGTATCAGTTGATCAGGGAAAGATAAATGTTTAAATTAATTGGGAATTAAAAACTTTAAAAGCGCATAGTAGACGGAAGTAAAACATAAAATTACTCGCAATAATTGTTTAGAATACTGAAATGTAACTGAAATTAAAGACATAGAAAGATTTGAGAGATTAAATAAATCACATGAATATTGTAACAACATGGATTAGGAAGATATACTGGGTCATCGAAAAAGAATACCCGTACTTTTTGAAATTGCTATTTCAAGCAAGGTAAACATACTGAGACGATTATGGTCTAAAACTGAAGAGAAGATAGGGGAATTTGTATTTACATTCCTTAATACATTTTTATATTTGACACACGAGTACTACGGCAGACATCGACCCGATAATGACTTTTTAAATGATTCTGTATTAGACGAGGTATACTGTAATCTTTCGTCAAGGAGAGAAGAAAAACTGGGAGGGTTGCATATTTCGATTGTGAAACAGTCATATTCATAACCAGGGAAAAATTCAACCTGGTATTATTTATGAAATAGCTCACCAGACTGTTGTGGAATACGTTTAGGAATGGAGTTATTGTTGTGTAAATTTCATGTACGCCTACTCTTAATTGCCGAAATATTTCGGTCAACTCAGATGGCTTTCATTTCGGCATTTGAGGTTATAGGATATTATTATTATTATCTCCTTCTGTGGTTCCGTGGTAGAGTTTCGCCTCTTGATCTCAAGATCGCCGGTTCAAATACAGCAGATTCGTCGATTTTTGAAGGACTGAAGAAAATACAATCGGCACTACATGGCGTTCTATGTCGGTCCCTAAGTAGTGAGACATTTGGTGTTTATTCGACAACAGTAATTAAAACTCGGTGAAAGATCATCCAACAGACTTTCGGTTTGTCAGCCACCTGGTAGAGTAAATTGGCACGTAGGCAGTGAAAATTGTATCAGCTTGCGCATGGTTGCTGAGGCCAGACGTAAAAAAACCATTAATATCCACAATTCAGTGTTGTAAATATATTAATCCAGAATGATCCAGAATACTGCAACAATCTTCACCTTCTTCTTCTTATGATTATTAATGAAATAACAACGTAACTACGAATGAACAAATAAAGTGAGACTCCAGTGATGATTTTGCTCTGTTCAACCTGATTACGCTCTGTAACCACTGATACAAATTCCCTTGTGAGTTCGATCCCTTTTCTATTCTTCATATACCTAGTGGGATCATCAACAGCAACATGTTTGTTAGTTGCTTTACGTCGCACCGACACAGATAGGTCTTATGGCGACGATGGGACAGGGAAGGGCTAGGAGTGGGAAGGAAGCGGCCGTGGCCTTAATTAAGGTACAGCCCCAGCATTTGCCTGGTGTGAAAATGGGAAACAACGGAAAACCATCTTCAGAGCTGCCGACAGTGGGGTTCGAACCTACGATCTCCCGAATACTGACAGCAACATGTTGGTTTTTTTTTTTTTTTTTTTTTTTTTTTTTGCTAGTTGCTTTACGTCGCACCGACACAGATATGTCTTATGGCGACGATGGGACAGGAAGGGGTTAGGAGTGGGAAGGAAGCGGCCGTGGCCTTAATTAAGGTACAGCCCCAGCATTTGCCTGGTGTGAAAATGGGAAACCACGGAAAACCATTTTCAGGGCTGCCGACAGTGGGATTCGAACCTACTATCTCCCGAATACTGAATACTGGCCGCACTTAAGCGACTGCAGCTATCGAGCTCGGTGACAGCAACATGTAACTGAATAGCAGATGAGCCTCAAACAGTGCTACTGCTCCCTCTTCTGTACAAGACACTCACTGCCAGAAGCTCAACGTGTCATTACATTTGCTTATACAATCCTATTCATTGCTGTTCCCCTATATAGTATCGGTCTTTGTATCTCTGTCTGTCTGTATGCAAACTGAGGGACTCTTCACATTATAAACTCGCTAGTGTAAATCCTTCGAGTGTAATACGGCTCTAAAGACATTGTGTTGGTACACAGAGGGTGTCCGCGATGATGTTACAAACTTTCGGGGATGATGGAGGACGGCAAATGGATCAATTTGAGATGAGGAACCGTAGTCCGGAAACGTTCGAGTCAAGAGTTATTAATTATACAAGTTGTTTAAACAATCGTTCCTTCTTAAAAGACGCTGGGGTATCGGAAAAAGTCCCACAGTAGTTCTTTAACATGCTGAAGGTCAATGACATGGGGTTGTCACCATTAAACACCCTTAAAAGCCATCGACCTCAGTCGGGTTTGAACCAGTTAACATGGGATTAGTAGACCAACTACGCCACTGCGGCCGGCAGTCAAAAGATAAGCAAAACTTGATCTGATACCTCCGACTGTACCGTACACTACATGTGCTAAGAGATCCTCTTCAGTATCGACAGGTGTCTCATACAAAAGGCAAGAATTCTCGCTGCCTGCGACGCTGTTCAGACGACACCGGGGTTATTCGAACGGGTACGACAGAACTTTGTGCGACGATCGAATGCCTGCATTGACGCAGGGGGGCGCCATTTCGAACATTTGTTGTAAATGGAGCAGCTTGTGAAACTTGTGCGGGTGAACGGACTTAAATTTTGCTGAACTTTTTACTCGATCGTTTCCGGAATATGGTTCCTTATCTCAAATTGATCCATTTGCCGTCCTCATCATCCCTGAAAGTTTGTAACATCGTCACGGACACATCCTGCATATACTTAACCCTCTAGTCGGGATTATTTAACCGTCAGGTGCCATTTGAGCCCTTACAGTTGTATTAGTTCTAATACTGTGAGAAGTAGGCCTGCACCTAAACTCAGCGACGGGTACTGGTACACGCATGCACAGAAATGGTGTCCCGATGTAACTAAAACATGGCGCCCCCCACCATCGCCTCCACCTCCACGCTCACCGCATTGCTGCAGGTAGACAACCTGCTACAAGACTTTGTTGAGTTTTGAAATGTGCACATTAGTAGGAATCCCACTCTGATATTTACGGTATCAAGTGGTATAGGATGTTTTTAATCGAAAAGTATTTGATAATAGTTAGGAATATTTTGTAGCTGCGTCATTTCGAGTCATAATTTGAAAACGTCATTTACTGCTTTGTAACTTGGTTCTGTCCGGCTCCATGGCTAAATGGTTAGCGTGCCGGCCTTTGGGAACAGGGGTCCCGGGTTCGATTCCCGACAGGGTCTGGAATTTTTTACCATAATTGGTTAATTTCCCTGGCACAGGGGCTGGGTGTATGTGTCGTCTTCATCATCATTTCATACTCATCAGGACGCGTAGGTCGCCTACGGGAGTCAAATCGAAAGACCTGCATCTGGCGAGCCGAACTTGTCCTCGGACACTCCCGGCACTAAAAGCTATACGCCATTTCAACTTGGTTCTAGATTTTATTGAAGATATAATTATAATCATATTTTACCAACTCGGATTTACGTAGTAGACTTACGATAAATTCTATACATAGAAAATGAATATGCTAAAACTAAGATTTTGATGTATTAGTTATTCATCATCCTCCATTCCCCTTATCCAGCTCCTGCCGGGCCGGGGCATTTATGGCACCTCTTCGCCTTCCTCTCTCCTTCCATCATTCCTCTTCCATCCTTTTGTTCCAGTCCAGGTTTCTTCTTCTTGCACTCCCCTTCATTGAATCGATCCACCTTGTTTTGGGTATCCTCCTAGAACTATAATATTATAACAATAATTATAACTGTGTAATTATTTAAAATGCATAAATCTGAAATGTATTATTTTTATTTTTAATCCTAAAATATAAAAAATGCTGTTATTGGTATACCTCAACATAAATAATTATTACACATTAAACATTGTTTTTTTACTGAAATGTCTTAAATCGAATATATGAACCCATCACATCTTTCTTATATATAAGAAAAGTACGGTGAAATATTTAGCTGTCCGTCTATTTGGTGTAGTGGTTAGTGTGATTAGCTGCCACCCCCGAGGCCCGGGTTCGATTCCCGGCTCTGCCACGAAATTTGAAAAGTGGTACGAGAGCTGGAACGGGGTCCACTCAGCTTCGGGAGGTCAACTGAGTAGAGGTGGGTTCGATTCCCATCTCAGCCATCCTGGAAGTGGTTTTCCCACTTCTCCAGGCAAATGATGGGATGGTACCCCACTTAAGGCGACGGCCGTTTCCTTCCCTCTTCCTTGTCTATCCCTTCCAATCTCTCCACCCCCGCAAGGCCCCTGTTCAGCATAACAGGTGAGGCCGCCTGGGTGAGGTACTGGTCGTCCTCCCCAATTGTATCCCCCGACCCAGAGTCTGAAATTCCAGGGCACTGCCCTTGAGGCGGTAGAGATGGGATCCCTCGCTGAGTCCGAGGGAAAAGCCAACCCTGGAGGGTAAGCAGATTAAGGAAGAAAGAAAATATTTAGCATAATGCACTGACCATAGTTACATAATCAGAAAGTTTTAACAAAAGAAATTGTGAAATGGGCATTAAATAACTAAGCAGTTGTGCCAGATACGGACTTTACAGCAAGTGTACCTAAGTGCGAACGAGTTCCTCCCCCCTTCCAGAATATATTAATAATCAGTCCATGCCCCATTCCTGTTTATCACATGCTCTAGCCGCTTGGAAATGAGATGTTCGAAAGGTCTGGTTTATTCGTCACATTCGCCCAAACCCTTGGAAATGCATTAATAGACCCTTGGTTCACTTGATTTAACGAAGGCGCCATCTTACAGTGTTACAAAATCCAGGCCGCCACGGAATCAGAATAGCAATACACACAACCAAACCAAACCAAACCAAACCAAAACCCATGTTACCACAGCCCTTGAAGAACCTTGGCCTACCAAGGGACCGCTGCTCAGCTTGAAGGCCTGCAGATTACGAGGTGTCGTGTGGTCAGCACGACGAATCCTCCCGGCCGTTATTCTTGGCTTTCTAGAACGGGGCCGCTATTTCACCGTCAGATAGCTCCTCAAATTCTAATCACGTAGGCTGAGTGGACCTCGAACCAGCCCTCAGGTCCAGGTAAAAATCCCTGACCTGGCATGGAATCGAACCCGGGGCCTCCGGTTAAGATGCAGGCACGCTACCCCTACACCACGGAGCAAAACACACACCTTTTCAAAACTGGAGTGGGGCAGTGTTGATTGTTTATGTCGGGACACAATTTCTGTTCTTGTGTGTACATAAGGCTCCTGAAGCAGTCAGCAGAGCAGAGTATGTCAGACTGTAGAGCGCTGGTCTTTTGAGCCCAACATGGCAGGTTCGATTCTCAGTCAGTCCGGTGGTAATTGAAGGTGCTCAGATACGTCAACCTCATGTCTGTAGATTTACTGGCACATAAAATAACTCCTGAGGGACAATCTTCTGGCAACTAGGCGTCTTGGAAAACCGAAAAAGTAGTTAGTGCGACATTATTATTGAGTCATCTTCGTAGACATGTGTTGTGCAATACGTAAGGGACGTTTATCCACAACCTGTTGAAGTTGAACCCTACCGGGCGAGTTGGCCGTGCGCGTAGAGGCGCGCGACTGTGAGGTTGCATCCGGGAGATAGTAGGTTCGAATCCCACTATCGGCAGCCCTGAGGATGGTTTTCCGTGGTTTCCCATTTTCACACCAGGCAAATGCTGGGGCTGTACCTTAATTAAGGCCACGGCCGCTTCCTTCCAACTCCTAGGCCTTTCCTATCCCATCGTCGCCATACGACCTATCTGTGTCGGTGCGACGTAAAGCCCCTAGCAACAAAAAAAAGGTTGAACCTTTATATATTTTTGCGTTCATATCTTGGCTTGCACGCACCAAAGGGATAAGTAGTGTACAGGCAATAGAGTATAGACCTCGTGCGAATGGCGAAATTTTACCTGCTGGCGCTCCTAGCGGCAACTTCCTCAGAACATTCATGTGACGACTGTGTGTAGTGCTTGTGCGGGAGAATCAAGTGTGACAGTGAAGGGAGCTATTTAAAGCTGAACTGTCGTCGTCCATAGAGATTTGTGTGGACTTTCAGAAAATTCCTTGGGATAAGTCATATTTCAGTAATCACATATTCCAGGTGAAAGAACGATTGGGAGAAGAAATATCCAGCTTCTGTTTGAGGGAAACGAGCATTAATCAAACGCCTTATGCAGTTAAACTTACAGTAATAGTTACCTTTCTTTTTGCACCATAAGTCATATGTATATACAGACTATTAATTTCAAACATAACTTTAATATACAGTACACATTTTCCGTGTCCATTGCCGTTGTAAATTATTTTTTCATTAATTAATGCTAGTCTTGTTTTAACATTTAACAGATCGATTGCAACAGGAATATTCAGCCAGCCGAGTGTGAATGCAAAGCAAGCCTTCCCAAGTGCTCTAAGCACATTGCTGCGCTTTGTATTTATATTAATACAGAAAGAGATTCTTCGAAGAGTTCCATTCTGCAACAATGGGAAAAACCGAAAAATGTTGCCGCAGAATATTCTAAAGGTGAACATTTAGGAGAAATGTTCAAGGACAGATTAAGTAAGCGGCTAGTTTGTAGCGTACTGGAAAGTGAGGGATTTGAAACATTCAGCAAAACTGAACTATATGATAAAATTAAATTTATAGACTGCTTTTCCAAGAATTTTGAAGGCCGAGTGTGAAGGTGAATCCTTAATTATCTCCAATTCCACTGTTGAAGCTACCGTGGATGATGCTGTAGAACAGAGCAAAACAAGACTTTTACTTCAGTGTCTACAGCAATTAGACCAAAACGTTAATAAACTGTTTAGATGCAATGGAATAAATTACTTGTCAAGTGGCAAGATATCAATAGTGCCAAACAATTATTATGAGTGCACGTTGCAAAGTGACGTCCTGAATTTTTATTATGACAACGTAAGTCACAAAATCGTAGACGTATGCTATTGCGATTGCGACTAGGGCTCAGGCAAAAAATCCTGCGTGGTTCGATCAAAGAAAATTACACATCTGCCAGCCAGAGTGTACACAAGATCATGACACTGCAGAGTGGAGATTTTAATAAACTGGCAACTCAGCTTCTTCTTTCTAAGGACATAAACAGTCCTGCAGTGAGATATGGCAGAGATAATGAGCAGAGGGCACATCAGGAGTTCTGTTTATCGTCCCAGTGTTGCGTGTCACAGCTGGGATTGTTAATAAACGAAGAGCAACCCTAGTAGCCTGGATGGGATAGTGCTAGGTCAGGACTGACCCTCTCATTTGGAGATTAAGTTCCCTTACTCGTGTTGGGAAAAGCCCGTGATTGATGAGAACATGTGTAAAGTTCCAAATTTGTATATTGACATTGATGGTGATATCAAGTTAAGGAAACTCAGGTATATTACATCCAGGTACATTGTATATTTTGAACCTCAACTCCCGTGACTTTTTGTATATTCTCCAAAGGAAAGTGTGAAAGTGGATGTCTCCAGAAAAGAAGAATTCCTTTCAAATATTATTCTCACGGCACGGAGGTTTTATTTCGAACATTGCCTTCCACTAATTTTCAAGCGTTATGCATAGTGTTACATTGTTACCATACTCAAGCATAGATTTTACCACTATTCAGACATTTCAAACATGATATAATTTCTACTTGAGTTAGAAGTAAAAAAAAAATTAAAAATAGTGAACTATATCGATGTAATCATGTACAATTCAATAATTATATAATCATGTTTAAGTTTAGGCCTTTACCTAAAATATACTAGTCGTCTGTTTTATTGATCGGAGGACTGAAGTTCACTAAGACACCTACGAGACGAACAATTTTGTCTAAAAGAGTTAGGTACCAAATGTGTGCTTATTGTTTGGGAATACGAAGAATTTCGTTCCATGAGGACAATTTGTATAGGAATAGTTACATCCAACCACAAACCAATTTGTTCTACTCTTTGTAGAACTTTCTTCCATCTCGAATTTGATTTCGTATCTAAACAAACGTAGCCTGATAATCGCGTTGCTTCACTTCACTGACGAGAGCAAGTCACATGAACTATTCGAGCAACTTGCCGCCAGAGCGCAGCAACATCCGTGCGCACGAGGTCTGTAGAAAGTTACAGCCTTTGTGCATGGAGCTAATGTATTGTTTATACAACAAAAAAAGATGCTGATTTCCCACCCGGAAGGCTGCGGTTCGAAACCCGGTCAAACCTGTGTTGAGATTTTCGCCTCAAAATTAACGTGGCGTCAGGAAGGGCATCTGGCATTAATATCCCGGGCAGATTCATAATGATCCTGGGTGGCACCAGCAACCTCGTAAATAATTAGAATGAGCTGAATTATAAAAATATTTAAAATGTATACACCATTTAAAAGGGAAATCATTACAGATTCGGCATTCAGAATAAATAAAAATAAATTATTTTTCAAATACATGTTAGTGTGTCACGACACACTCCATATAATAATACCAACCAACATACAAACGTGCAATAATGAATATATCCCTCCACATAGGTTGGCGTTAAGAAGGATATCCGGCCGTAAAAACGGCTCAAGTCAAGATGTGCGATATAGTTCGCAGCGGCGACCACACCTGGATCTGGGAGAAGAAGAAGAAGAAGAAGAAGAAGAAGAAGAAGAAGAAGAAGAAGAAGAAGAAGAAGAAGCTATTATTAACGAAAGGACGGCTGTGTTTGAGAGATCTGCGACTAAGCGATAAATGGAAAAAGTGATTAAGAATGGGTAACGAGTTATTGCCACACACTGGATTACATGAGGCTTGATATTTATGTTCCCTTAACCCATCGGTCGCCTGATTTGCTGTGACCTTAATTAAGGTTTATCCCCAGCATTTTCCTGGTGTGAAAATGGAAAACCACGGAAAATCATCTTCAGGGCTGCCGACAGAAATTAAACATACCCGAGTAAAATCCCCGACCCAGTCGGGAATCAATTCCAGTAACCGAAGAAGTGACGCTGACCATTCGGCTAGGGAGCTGAACTGTCAACAGCCTATAGACATTTCGAACGTATTTGGTAGCACCACAAAGCACGAAATATCTCGCGCAATATTAATTATAAAAACTCTTTCTGTATTTGAAATTTGAGGACGGCTGTATTTGAGGGACCCGCAACTAAGCGGTAAATGGAAAAAGTGGTATGAATGGGTATGTAGTTATTGCCACACACTGAATTACATGAGGCTTGATATTTATGTTCCCTTAACCCATCGGTCACCTGATTTGCTAAGGTATACCTATGGTGATCGGTATAATACTGTAATCAGATGCAATGGCTCTGAATTCATTGGTCTTTCCGCTGTAGTAAACTTAAACGAACAACCGAATGTAGAGATAAATCAAGTTTGGAATTGGTTTCAGCACGCTGTCCACGATGTAATGTTCTAGCTTATTGCGGGATGGGATTGGTCGTATGACACGGGTAATATATTGAAAGTTCGAGATGTGAACGACTGTACGATCGTGTGAGTGATAAACAATGGACAAGAACATCACTAATGTTGTGTTAACAGCGCAATCCAACATTGGGAAACATAGCGATCTGTTAATAATGTTGCTTGCCTTGTTCTGTAAGGGCGGAGAATGTAGGTATATTGTTGAAAAAATCATTATTTACTGGCAGAATATTTATTTACCTACTTATCTTTCTTATTTTCTTTACCTTGATCATTATCTTGACATATACTATGTTGTAAATATTTCCCATGAATCTGACTGTGTTTTATAGGCCTACTGAGTTACGTAATGCAGATTCATATTAACATATTCCACACATCGTGGGGTACCTCTTATAAACAGAGTACTTATATAAGAACTTCAGATGCACCAAGCGAGTTGTCCGTGCGGTTAGGGACGCGCAACTGTGAGCTTGCGTTCGGGAGATAGTGTGTTCGAAACCCACTGTCGGCAGCCCTGAAGATGGTTTTCCGTGGTTTTGCATTTTCACACCAGGCAAATTCTGGGGCTATACTTTAATACGGCCGCTTCATTCCCCACTCTTAGCCCTTTCCTATCCCATCGTCACCATAAGACCTATCGGTGTCGGTGTGACGTAAAGCATCCTGTAAAAAAGAAATACAAATTTAGCGTATAACGTAGTGGGAAAAATCCAAGTAGACCAGCTACGCGCCCCTAACCGCACGGCCAACTCGTCCAGTAAATCAACAGTCATCTAGTACAGCGAGGGGGGGGGGGAGGGGATTTGCTGTTGATAACGCTACATTTACCCGATTCTTTACTTTTAATTTCGTCTTGCCATTCGTTATAGCTATAATAGTCATAATTCACTTCGGATTCAAAGCTGCCGCACGATATTGACACTGTGTTCATGTAGTGTGATTATCTATATATATATATAAAATAACTTGTCCTGACTGACTGACTGACTGACTGACTGACTGACTGACTGACTGACTGACTGACTGATTCATCATCGCCGAGCCAAAACTACTGGACATAATGAAATGAAATTTTGGAGATACATTCATATTAAGATGTAGGTGCTCGCTAAGAGAGGATTTTTGGATATTCCCTCGCTAAGAGGGTGAAAAGGAGGATGAAATTTTAAAATGAGAGTATCTATATCTCAAAACTTTTAAAGCTTACAAATGTAATCATTTGTATTTAGAATCATCTTTAAAAATAAGTAAACACGTATTTTTTGTTTCCAGAAAATACCAATTGGAGGGGTGAAAAAGGGTAAAAAATTGGGTTGAATGTCTTTAATCAGGATACCGGTACTTATATCTCAGAAACTGAAGATATTACAGACATGAAAATTGGTACTTTTGATCTCTTTTAAAAATAAAGAAACACGTATTTTTTTGTTTTTGGAAAATCCATTTAATGGGAGGTTGAAAAGGGGGTGAATTTTTAAAATGAGTGCATCTATATCTCAAAAGTTTTAAAGTTTACAGATGTAAAAATTGGAACTTATAATCTTCATTAAAAATAAAGAAATACGTATTTTTTCGTTTTCGGAAAATCCCATTAGGAGGACTGAAAAGGGGTGAAAAAAGGGTTGATTGACTTTGATGAGGATACTTATATCTCAGAAACTGAAGATATTACAGACCTGAAAATTGGTGTTTGGGATCTCCTTTAAAAATAAAGAAACAGGTATTTTTTTGGAAAATCCAATTATTGGGGGTGGGGGTGAAAAGGGGGTGAATTTTTAAAATGAATGTATCTATATCTCAAAACTTTTAAAGTTTATAGATGTAAAA
Organism: Anabrus simplex; assembly: GCF_040414725.1. NCBI lineage: Eukaryota > Metazoa > Arthropoda > Insecta > Orthoptera > Tettigoniidae > Anabrus > Anabrus simplex. The sequence continues at coordinate 124,740,250 of NC_090266.1, forward strand.
ATTGGTATTTAGATTCTCCTTTAAAAATAAAGGAACACGTATTTTTTTGGTTTCGGAAAATCCCAATAGGAAGGATGGAAAAGGGTGAAAAATCGGTTGAATGTCTTTAATGAGGCTACTTATATTTCAGAACCTGAAGATATTACAGACCTGAAGATTGGTATTTGGGATCTACTTTAAAAATAAAGAAATAGGTATTTTTTCGTTTTGGAAAATCCAAATAATGGGGGGTGAAAAGGGGGGTGAATTTTAAAATGAGTGTGTCTACATCTTAAAACTCTAAAAGTTTACAGATGTAAGAAATTGGTATTTAGGATCTCCCTTAAAAATAAATGAACGCGTATTTTTTGTTTACTGTAAATCCCAATAGGAGGGGTGTAAAAGGGTGAATAATGGGTTGAATTCCTTTAATGAGGATACATATATCTCAGAAACTGAAGATATTACAGAACTGAAAATTTGTATATGGGACCTCCTTTAAGAATAATGAAACACGTAGTTTTTCTTTTGGAAAATCCAATTAATGGCGGTTAAACAGGAGTGACAAATTGGGGTGAATTTTTTGAAAGACTCTATCTACAGAATATCTGAGAAACGTAAAATGTTACAGACGTAAAAAGTGGGTATTTGGAATCTCACTAAATGTAAAGAAGTATAGGTGTTTTGATTTTGGAAACTCCACTTAAGGGAAACTAAAAAGGGGTGAAATTTTAAAATGAGAATTTTTACAGTATATCTAAAAAAACTTAACATGTTACAGAAGTGAAAATTGGTATTTTTTATCTCTATTAAAAATAAAGAAACGTGTACTTTTAGTTTTCGGAAATACCACTTGGGTGGGGGGGGGGGGTTAAAAGTGATTGAAAATGGTGTTGAATTCTTTTAATTAGGCTAGTGATATCTCAAAAATGAAGATATTACTGACGTGGAATTTGACATTTGGAATCTGCTTTAAAAGTAAAGAAACACGTATTCTCGGAAAATCCAATGAAGAGAGAGAGAGAGAGAGAGAGAGAGAGAGAGAGAGAGAGAGTGTGTGTGTGTGTGTGTGTGTGTGTGTGTGTGTGTGTGTGTGTGTGTGTGTGTGTGTGTGTGTGAAAGAATTGAAAAATTAATTGACTTAATTGTATGAGAATACATACATCTAATAAAAACTAAAGTTGTTACGGACGTGAAAATTGGTATTTGAATCTCGTTTAAAAACAATGAAAAACGTGTTTTGGAGGGGGGGAACCATCTTGGGGGGCGGGAGTGAAAAGGAGTTGAATTCCTTTCATGAAGACACATAAATCAAATACTGAAGAAGTTAGAGTCGTGATAATTAGTATTTAGAAGATCCTTTACTATTAAAGAAACAAGTATTTTTTGCCGGAAAATTCACTTACGGGGGGGGGGGGTGAAAGGAAGTGAAAAAAAAGTTGATTATTTTTATGGGGATACTTATATCTCAAAACTGAAGGTAACAAACGTGAACATTGGTGTTTGGAATCTCCTTTAAATATAAAGAAACACGCCTTCTTTTTTTTTTGGGGGGGGGGGGGATAAATAAACTTAACGGCGGTGGGGTGTAAAAGGAGGTGAGACCAATTGATTTTACTCATAATGTACTTATAAGGAGCGTCCGTTGCTCAGACGGCAGCGCGCCGGCCTCTCACAGCTGCGTTCAGTGGTTCAAATCCCGGTCACTCCATGTGACATTCGTGCTGGACAAAACGGAGGCAGGACAGGTTTTCTCTGGATACTCCGGTTTTTCCTGTCATCATTAATTCCAGCCATACTGTCCAATATTTCATTTCATTTGTCATTCATCGATCATTGCCCCAGAGGAGTGCTTCGGCAGCCGACACAATTCCTATTGTCGCCGCTAGATGGGGCTTTATTCATTCAATTCCTGACCCTGTCGAATGACTGGAAACAGGCTATATATTTTCGATGTAGCCTACTTATTCTGATCATAAACCGATCATTTTTAATCTTTCCTGGGTTCGTTTTCAACATCCATCTTTTCCTTCGGAGAACGTTCTTAGATTACAGTAGATTCTTCTGGCATATAAATAAAAATGTAAACACATTTGAAATAAACGATAGGAATGAGATTGACCGTCAAATTCTTCACCTCTATAATAAGGTCAATAATGCACGGAAGTATGTCATTGGTATCGCCAGAAATCCCGCACACTTGCCTACGCGCGACGATGGTGCTGGTCACATTGTAACCATGACACTGGCAGCAGATGTAATTTACCGCCAAGTAGCGGTCTTGTATCTTGGCGTGGGGTCCAGAACATCAAGAAGAAGAAGAAGAAGAAGAAGAAGAAGAAGAGGAAGAAGAAGAAGAAGAAGAATATTCTGGACCGTTGTCAAATGTGCGGACCACGCTGGAAACGGGTCCTGGACGGGTAATGACAAAGAATGCAGTCCGGCCGCGGGTTCAGTACCGCCAAGACACCCAAGACGACACCACGCCCGATCTCCTCAAGGATTTGGTCCATATTAAAAATGCTTATAGGAAAAGATGGCAAAGATTTAGGGACCCAACTGACCGGGTGGAATATCCGGACCTAGCCAGGGAAGTACGAAATCGATTGCTGGAAAGAAAGGTTGAAAAATGGGAGGAAACTTGCCGTAATCTATCAGAAAACGAGTCAGATCGCGAATTTTGGCGGATTCTCGCAGAAAACGAGTCAGATCGCGAATTTGGGCGAATTATATATCTAAAACAATAAGCATTCAATTATAAATTTCAGTATAATACCGTAGCGAAGCACGGGTACCTTGCTAGTTCTTATATATGTCTATTTATTGATGAGGAAGATAATCTATTTATTTAGTATATGAGTACATTTGTATATTCTGGAATTTAATCGTGCTCTAAAGGGTATAATCATGAATTTATTGTATTACTGTTACATTGATTACCATTCAATATTTTGTTGTAAAGATCGATTTGTGTATTTTGTGATTGTGTATAGTTTAATAAAATGTTGGTTAGTGATGCCAAGTTTGTAGGAAACTACTTCCTTTTAACATGTTTAATACGGCGTTTGATATGCCATTTTTCTATTAATCATCACCTTCTAGTAAAGACCAGACTAAAATACGAGTAGTGTGATGGCGTCCGGATACCATGGCAGCAGGTTCAAACATGGTACAAGTCGTAGAATTATTGCAACACAGAAAATAAGTCCATTCGACATTTCATGCCGTACGATGTCAGCTAGTAAAAAAAAAAATCTGGCGATACATTCGGTATTTATCCGACAAAATTAATGAAAACTCACCAATAGGTCGTTCGATAGAGTTCCGGTCTGTCTGTCATGTGGTGGAATGAAACATACCGCCCATTTTATGTATACTCATTAGTTCTGTTTCCTGATGTAAGGTCGGGGATAAGGTGAGATGTTTCTGCGGCCTGATGCTTTTCCTGGGCCCAACTTCAGTTCAGGAGCTAATGAAGATGAAATGAACGATGGTGCAAGGGATGGAAGGACGAGAATGGCTTATGAATAGGAACTGTCTCAGCATTTGCCTGGAAGTGAAAAAGGAAAACCAGAGAAAAGTGTTCTGAGGACAGCCGACGGTGGGGTTTGGACCCCACTGGTCTCTCGAATGCAGAGCTGGGCTCCATAGGCGTAGCGCTTTAACACGCGTGGCCACTACGCGCGGTAATTGATTTGTATGCTATTTACTTTTATTTATGTATGTACCATGTATTTTTTATTATGTTTACAATTGGCTTTACGACACACCGACACCGATAGGTCTTATGGCGACGATGGAACAGGAAAGGGCTAGGAGTAGGAAGGAAGTGTCCGTGGCGTTTGCCTGGTGTGAAAAAGGGAAACCACATGGAAAACCATCTTCAGGGCTGTCGACAGTTGGGTCCGAACCAACTGTCTCCCGAATGCAAGCTTAAACCTGTGCGCCCCTAACCGCGCAGCCAACTCGCTTGGTGTATTAACTACCGTATTTATAAATTAATTTAATTTTGTTATTATTATGCATCCTCGTCGGGGGGTCTGCCTTACAAGGGCAGCAGACTGCACATTTTTGTAGGGCACAAACTGTATCAGACCATATATTTACTGGCTCTGTGAAGTTTCTTGGTGCACATTATTGCATAGCACGGACTAGTTTAGAATTTTCAATAATTGACTTTGTTCAATACAGATTAGATCAGAATATATTCACTAACCGTGTGATGTTTCTTCATGCACTGTATATTATGGCATAGCATAGATCAGTTTAGAGTATACAAGAGAGAACATGGTACACAGCCCTTCTCTCTTGGCCTCACAATTCTTGCTGAAGCTTTAAAGCTGCCCTTTTTATTTTTACAACTTCTGAACCCCACCTACCTCTGACTTCATGCATCTCTACCGTAATTTAGAGGTTATTAAAATTACTCCGCTCTGCCGGCTGACGTCATGTCACACTGTTGTGCTCCCCATTGTCTGCTTACGGAGAGAGAGTTTGCTTTCTGTTCCTCCTCTGCGTAACAGTGTAGGTACAAATTGGCGCCTCTTGTGATATATATTTTTTTCATTTTGAAGCCTTGTACAGTAAAAATTACTGTCACTGCCCTTCATTTCCTTTGTTCTTTTTAGCAGCCAGGGATGTCCTTATTCAACAGTTCCATGTATTTCAATTTGCAGAATAACTTCATAATTTTCGTGGTAATTTTTAATGGTGTAGTATGCATTATTTTGTCTTCGGAATGAAATATATGCCTCTGGACTAAAAATAAAATTACTACTGTATAAAACACTTCACCTACGACAGTGCGTAAAGTGAGTGTTTTGAACACTATTGCATGAAGTAAGCAAGTGTGCAGAAAATAATAATACTTTTCAAAACTATTTTCTACAAAATATATTTTCTCTGACTGTACCGGAATTAGTTCAGAAGCTGCCCATTCCGCTGCCACCTGAAATTTTTCCTACAAAGACGTTCATAGCCATTATATTTTCTATGTGATTTACCCTTTAGTTGATACAGATGCTGATTCCCATAGGTATTACCCTTCAGTGCTCGAAAAAAATACGAATTAATGCACCACTGTTGTTTTTTACTCTTGTAACCAAGAAACTAATTTCTTTGGTAATAGCTGAAGTCACGGCCTTCACCGTAGCCGCCATGATGACCATGAAAAACGTGAAATACGGTTCAGAGGTCCCGGGGTTCGATCCCCGGCTGGGTCGGGGATTTTAGTCGCTTGTGATTAATTCTTCTGGCTCGGGGACTGGTTGTAAAATATATTTTAAAAGGTTAATTGTCTTTCATTTTGAAGCTGTCGTAGAAAAACCTGTATGATATACCCAAAGCCAATGGTGCAATAGCCCCGAAGGCCTCCGGATTCCGGGGTGTCCTGTGGTCAACACGACGAATCCTCTCGGCCGTTATTCTTGGCTTTCTAGACCGGGATTTTATGATATAAGTTCGTACACTATTTTATGACTCGTGTGCTGGAGAAACTGTCCGACTCCTAGTCTGAATGGTAAGCGTTGAGGCCTTCGGTTCATACGGTCACGGGTTCGGTTCCCGACCGGGTCGGGGATTTTAGTCGCGTGTGATTAATTCTTCTGGCTCGAGGACCGGTTGTTTGTACCAACACTCTTCTTTTCTTTCCTTCTTAATCTGTTTACCCTCCAGGGTCCGTTTTCCCCCTCGGACTCAGCGAGGGATTTCACCTCTACCGCCTCAAGGGCAGTGTCCTGGAGCGCGAGACTTTGGGTCGGGGATACAACTGGGGAGGAGGATCAGTACATCACCCAGGCTGCCTCACCTGCTATGCTGAACAGGGGCCTTGTGGAGGGATGGGAAGATTGGAAGGGGCACGCAAGGAAGAGGAAAAGAAGCGGCCCTGGCCGTAAGTTCGGTACCCGGTCCTCCGGGGGTGGCAGGTAATCACACTAACCACTACACCACAGAGGCGGACTGTACGAACACTTTCCTATTCATGTTCACACAACACGCCACACTACCAACCACCACAGGAGCACGCAATAGTGATTACATTTGCCTGGAGAAGTGGGAAACCATGGAAAACCACTTCATGGATGCCTGAGGTGGGAATCGAAGCCACCTCTATTCATTTGACCTCCCGAGGCTGAGTGGACCCCGTTCCAGCCCCCTTGCCGGGCTGAGTGGCTCAGACGGTTGAGGCGCTGGCCTTCTGACCCCAACTTGGCAGGTTCGATCCTGGCTCAGTCCAGTGGTATTTGAAGGTGCTCAAATACGTCAGCCTCGTGTCGGTAGATTTACTGGTACGTAAAAGAACTCCTGCGGGACAAAATTCCGGCACCTCGGCGTCTCCGAAAACCGTAAAAGTAGTTAGTGGGACGTAAAGCAAATAGCATTATTAGTTTCAGTCCTCTTACCACTTTTCATATATCGTGGCAGAGTCGGGAATCGAACCCGGTCCTCCGTGGGGGGGGGGGCAGGTAATTACACTAACCACTACACCACAGAGGCGGACTGTATCAACACGCTCCTATTCATATTCACACAACACGCCACACCACCAACCACCACAGGAACACGCAATAGTGATACTGATTACTGATTACCATCGCTGCACACAGGATTGGCGTCAGGAAGAGCATCCGGTCGTAGACAAATCCACATGTGCGACACAGTTCGCACCCGCAACACCACTAGGTGTAGGAAGAGCGGAAGAAGAAGGGGAAGAAGAAATAATTTTAGTCGCGTGTGATTCATTCTTCAGGCTCGGAGACTGGTTGTAGATTATATTTTCAAATGTTAATTTTCTTTCATTTGCTCCTCATTTCTCATACATCACACTTTGGACAAACATACCAACTTTAGAAAATTTGTCTGCCGAACAGACGGACGATTAGGCCTACTGTAGTTTATTTATTTCACTAACATGTTTGGGAATATTGTATACCTCTTCTGATGTACTTATTGCATGTATCTTCTTCTGCTGCCGCCGCTTTTCCTGCACCATGGCTAGGTCGCGGTTGTGAACTGTGTCACATGTGGACGTGGCTGTGTTTTACTGCCAGGACGACAGTCCCATGTGGAAGGGTGTATTCGTTATTGCGCGTTTCTCTGGTACAGTAGTATGTATGTACTTACTCATAGGTAAGTTCTATTTAATCTGTGGTGTAGTGTTATGCCGGCCCCGTGGTGTAGGGGCAGCGTGCCTGCCTCTTACCCGGAGGCCCCGGGTTCGATTCCCGGCCAGGTCAGGGATTTTTAACTGGATCTGAGGGCTTGTTCGAGGTCCACTCAGCCTACGTGATTAGAATTGAGGAGCTATCTGACGGTGAGATGCGGCACCGGTCTAGAAAGCCAAGAATAACGGCCGAGAGGATTCGTCGTGCTGACCACACGACACCTCGTAATCTGTAGGCCTTCGGGCTGAGCAGCGGTCGCTTGGTAGGCCATGGCCCTTGAGGGTCGTAGCGCCATGGTCTGTATATATGCGCCTACCCCCTTTAGTTCCGTTTCTTGATACGGGTTTGTTTTTTTTGCTAGTGGCTTTACGTCGCCAGACACAGATAGGTCTTATGGCGACGATGGGAACGGAAAGGCCTAGGAATTGGAAGGAAGCGGCCGTGGCCTTAATTATGATACAGTCCCAGCATTTGGCTGGTGTGAAAATGGGAAACCACGGAAAACTATCTTCTGGGCTGCCGACAGTGGGATTCGAACCCATTGTCTCCCGAATGCATGCTCACAGCCGTGCGCCTCTAACCGCACGGCCAACTCGCCCGGTGATGATGATGATACGGGTTCGGAGAAGAGGTAGGATTAAATTTTATAGCATGATTTCACGGCCGGATGCCCTTCCTGTCGCCAACCTCAGTTGAGGAGCTAATGAAAATAAAATGAATGATGGAGAATGGAATTGGGTAAGGAGGTGGGAGGAATCGTCTTTGGCCTATGAATAGGAACTGCCCGGGCATTTGTGTAGAAGTGAAACATCTGAAACCACAGAACTATCCTCAGAACAGCCGACGGTAGGGTTCGAACCCACTATCTCACGAATGCAAGCTCACAGCTGCGCAACCCTAACCGCACGGCCATCTTTCTCGGTTTGATAGGTTATACCCAATTATGTATGATTACATTGTCCGGCTCCATGGCTAAATGGTTAGCTTGCTGGCCTTTTGTCACAGGGGTCCCGGGTTCGAATCCCGGCAAGGTCACTGTTTTGTTCCTCTTAATCCATTTTAATTATGCAGTAGACGTTCCTCAATAACTTTTCAATGTCTGGTGACTTCTGCAATTTTTTAATTGCTCTTTCTATTCTGTTGTCCATTACAATGTACTTGTTTCTCCTCTTTAGACCTTCTAAATTAAGGTCAATCCTGATGATATTCGTGTCGGAATAATCTGCTTCTTTTTTTAGTGCCATAATTAGGTGTTTTATTCGCGGGTGTGGTTTGCCAATGATTGCATTCAAGAGATGGTTCCATCCTTCCACAGCGTTGTTGGTACGATGTCGCCTGCCGGTTCAATTCCATGCATCAATTGGGAAATGAGGGTTTTGTAACCGCTGGTCAATGAAATAGTCAAAAAACTCATTGAGTTTCTTATGTGCTACAGCAACACTGTGGATGTGTAGCCAGCCTTCCTCCACATCTGTCGTCTTTAAAAAGGCCAGAGCAGCGCACATTCTCACGGAGTGTCGTATTTCCTGGCGTGTGTTGTAGTCTTTGGCAAGCCCAAGGTTTCGTACATTCCTCCATAGACTTTGTGAAAAAGGAAAAAAGCACCCATGAAATTCTGCAGCAGGAAATACAATACTGATTGCCTCGATCACTCCAGCTTCGAAATCTGCGTTTACTGTCTCAGGGGACCAGTCTGGAATCACCCGAAGAATGGCGTTAAACAGGCGAATGTAAGTAAGTAATGAGAAAACTACGGGGGTTATGTTTGTTTCTTCCACTGTGCTTCCTAAATCAACACGGATGGTGTTCAACTGAGAAAATTGTTTCCTAACACTCTTAAAGGTGCCATCCATGAAAAGATTCTTATTTTCTTTTAATGCAGTTTTTCCTGTGGAACTGGCAAATATAAGTATCCGCTCACCATCACAGTCGTCAGCTAGTAAGAAATTATTTCCATCTGCCATCTTCAAAATTTCTGAACCCAACTTAACTTCATCTCGATGATTGGGTTCAGCCTGAATTCCCTGAGCATCCCTTCGCTGTCTATGCAGAGTAGAGTTGCAATTATATAATTGAGGAATTCTGGTAACTAGTTTAAATCCGGATTGTAGAAGAGGTTTGAATTCATCGTCCAAAATCCGAAACCAAAAGAAACTATACTATCTACATGAATAAAATAAGAATTCTGTCTGTACATTACTTGGAATAGTGAAATTTTGGCATCATTTCATGTATTATACATTGTAGAAGTCGAATCGAACTTTATCTCAATTTCTGTTTGTCTGTCTGTCTGTCTGTCTGTCTGTCTGTCTGTCTGTCTGTCTGTCTGTCTGTCGAGCAAGTCGTCGCTCGCAGAATGTAAACTCGCTTCGCTAGTTTACTTCCTTCGGCCTTCAGCCTCAGGATTTGCAAGGAGTTCAAACTCAATTTAAATTAATATATGCCCATTTAAAAGCCTGTGGAGGGGAGTCCTAGAATCCAGAGCGTAAATATTGTCACTAATAAAAGTATAAACTTACCTGTGAAATCGATTTATCGGTTTCATCGCGGTCTCCCTTCTTTCCCTGTAGCATAGCCTTGTGGAATTCTTGTGCAGCCACATCAGGAACACACGTATTATGGATTTCTTCTTTAATAATTTCACGGTTTATAGTAAACTCTTTTCCACTACAGGAACGCTTAACACAACGCCATACAACTTCACCACACTTCTTCTCATTCTTAACCGTATACCATTACCCGTTTCGTAATAAACAATGTTGACCCCTTGTGGTGGTTGAAAACTCCATAATTAACAAAGATGTTAATTCATAGAGATCATTCGAACGAATGAAGTCTCTGTTCATAAACAAAGGTAGGGAGGGGAGGAATGGAATTTCACAACCTGTGGTGGTACACGTAAGCGTTAACCTGCACTGCCTCAACCCTTGTCAACATTTCGTCAGGACGAGATGGCACTGTGTAATAATTTGTAAAACCCAGCTGGACGAAATGGCACGTTTTTCAAGGAAATTTGTTGCTGGACGAAATGGCACCTGGATGAAATGACACTAAACCGTGAGCGCAACTGATATGTTTACTTAAACCACCGGGTTGAATAGCTCGGACGTTCGAGGTCTGGCCTCCTGAGCCCAGCGTGGCAAGTTCGATCCTGGCTGAGTACGGTGGTATTTGAAGTTACTCAAAGAGGTTAGCCTCGTGTCGGTAGATTTACTGGCACTTAAAAGAACTCCTAAGGGACAAAATTCCGGCACTTCGGCGTCTCCGAAAACAGTAAAAGTAGTTAGTAAGGCGTAAATAGTAATAAAATTCTTATTATTGTTGTTTACTTTGTCTATAACATTCTTGGCCCAAACTAAAAGACTGGCACGTAGGCCTACTTAAGACAATTCAAACAAGAAATCTACTCTAAGATAGAGAAGATCACGGACACAGTGCGCAAACACAGGGTTCGCTTCTACGTTCACCTACGACAGATCGACGACTCTCGATGGACAAAACGCATTTTTAATCATTTTGACTCAAAACCAAAAGCAATAATTCCCTGGTACGTTGACGTCGAGAAAGACCTCGAAGAAATAGGCCTAAGACCAGATGACGCGTGCAAAAGAGACCTTTCCAGAACAAGCATCGTGACTTTTTGGACTTTAGGGGATGCGAAGACCGGGCGAGTTGGCCGTGCGGTTAGGGGCGCGCAGCTGTGAGCTTGCATCCGGGAGATAGTGGGTTTGAGCCCCACTGTCGGCAGCCGTGAAGATGGTTTTCCGTGGTTTCCCATTTTCACACCAGACAAATGCTGGGGCTGTACCTTATTAAAGGCCACGGCTGCTTCCTTCCCACTCCTAGGCATTTCCTATCCTGTCGTCGCTATAAGACCTGGCTGTGTCGGTGCGGTGTAAAATAAATTGATTGGGGATACGAAGTGGACAACATTTAGTGCTTTAACTTATACTCAGTCCGCCTCTGTGGTGTAGTGGTTAGTGTGATTAGCTGCCACCCCTGGAGGCCCGGGTTCGATTCCAGGATCTGCCACGAAACTTGAAAAGTGGTACGAGGGCTGGAACGGGGTCCACTCAGCCTCGGGAGGTCAACTGAGTAGAGGTGTGTTCGATTCCCACCTCAGCCATCCTCGAAGTGGATTTCCGTGGTTTCCCACTTCTCCTCCAGGCAAATGCCGGGATGATACCTAACTTAAGGCCACGGTCGCTTCCTTCCCACTTCCTTGTTTATCCCTTCCAAACTCCCCCCCTCCCCCCATAAGGCTCCTGTTCATCATAGCAGGTGAGTCCACCTGGGCGAGGTATAGATGGGGACAAATCATGACGACCTCACCTCACACCACTACATTCCAGCGGCAGCTCTGTGTCTATTAGCGACTTATAGGATTTACTATCTCTACTGCAGCCAGAGTTGCCAAATCGGCAACTGCACTCTACATGAAGAAGTAAATACTACGAGAGTGAGGAAGAAAGTGGTTTGGCAGCCTCTCCAAAACAAACAAGGATCACTTAGAGCTCGTTAACTCAGCAGGGTGCAGGGTGGGATTGACTACTGCCTTTCAGCTCGCTTCCAGGAACTGAGGTCGTCATGTTTTGTCCCCAACTATACTGTTCATCCTCCCCAGCTGTATCCCCCGACCCAGAGTCTGAAACTCCACGACACTGCCCTTGAGGTGGTAGAGGCGGGATTCCTCGCTGAGTCCGAGGAAAAAATCGACCCTGCAGGGTAAACAGATGAAGATGATGAAGAAGAAGAACTTATACTGTGACCATTTTACTGTCCGCCCATTCACCCCAGTACCTCCTCACACCTCTGTGAACCACGGAAATACCGCAATAACAATAATACGTCTCATTAAATACTTCGAAGGTTTTCCGAGAGGCTGAGGTGCCGGAATTTTGTCCCGTAGGAGTTATTTTACATTCCGGTAAATCTACCGGCACGAAGCTGACGTATTTGAGTACAATCAAATACCACCGGACTGAGCCTGGATCGAGCATGCTAATTTGGGCTCAGAAAGTCAGCGCCTTAACCGTCTGAGCCACTTAACCCAGCGGATAGAAGACTTTCTAAACATGGTAATGTTGCAAAGAAACACAATATGTACTCTGTAACTTTGAGGATAATTGGAGGCTTTTGAGAAGATTGAAAATTCTGACCCATATCTCTGACAATTCCAAGAGTTGCAATTCATTCCGCTTCAAAGTAAGAATATTGTTTACCGGAGACATATGATGATAACAACAATAATAATGGTATTGCTTTTAAGTCACACTAACTACTTTTGACGTTTTTCGGAGACGCCAAGGTGGCGGAATTTTGTCCCGCAGGAGTTCTTTTACGTGCCAGTAAATCTACCTACACGACGCTGACGTATTTGAGCACTTTAAAATACCACCGGACTGAGCCAGGATCGAACCTGCCAAGTTGGGGTCAGAAGGCCAGCGCCTCACCGTCTGAGTCACTCAGCCCTATGGAAGAAGTCGATACTGGTTTATAAATTAAAATGAACTTTAGAGTTGGGGGCGTGATAGCCTAGTGGCATAACTACTGGCACCAAGGCTGTCTCGGTTCAAATCCCAGAAAGCGCACGTGGGATTTTTGAAATGAACAGTCACGTCGATGTGGTCGGGATTCGAACCAAAACTGGAAGTCTCGTTTCTATGTCACGGTATCAACAGTGACGAGTTGATGTTATTGTCTGAAGTTTCAACCTTCAACCACAATAAACTGTTGTTTGGCGATATTATCCTGTTGAATTCAAGTCAGAACAATTGAGTTCTAGGCGAAGTTCGATATATGAGATAGTACTAATTCGCTCAGCTTACCGATTATTACAAAGTTAATAATGGTGTAATTGCTTTTACGTCTTACTAACTACTAACTACTTTTATGGTTTTCGGAGACGCCGAGGTGCCGGAAATTTGTCCCCCGAGAGTTCTTTAACGTTCTGGTAAATCTACTTACACGGGGGTGGCGTATTTGAGCATCTTCGAATACCACCGGATCGAACCTGCCAACTTGGACTCTGAAAACCAGCGCCTTAACCGTCTTGAGCCGCTCAGCCCGGCATATTACAAAGTATATAAATGGCCGTTTATAAATACCTTTTCATCGAGGACACATGACGAATATTTTGATCTTAGCCCGGACCACTGGACACGACGTAAAATCGTGTAGCGATTCGGGATTTGTAGCTCTGTGTATAGTACCTGTTGCCTGTAAACTTGAATTCTGGACGTAACTCCCCGAGTAATCCCATGCAGTGGCTTTTCTTTCCTTCCATACCCTTCCCACATCCGTGGGGTCACGGTATGCGAACTGTGTATCATATTTGGATTTAGCCTGTTTTACGGCCGGATTCCCCTCCTGACGCCCACCCTATATGGAGGGATATAATTACTATCGCGTGTTTCTTTGATGGGTGGTAGTGTAGTGTTTTTCCGAATTTGAAGAGGAATATGTTGGGAAAAACACAATCACCCTTTCCCCTTATCAGAAGAATTAATCAGATGTGATTAAAATCCGTGACCCGTCCGGGAATCGAACCCGGAACCCTCTGAACCGAAGGCGTCAATGCTGACCATTCAGCCAATGAGTCGGACTTTCAGTACCCCTACATGCATGTAAATTTCGATAATGAAATCTCTTTTTTCCCCTCCCATAAATTGGAGACGACTTTACGAGCACACCAAGCCGTCTACTTAATGCTTTTAACGACGTCAAATACTTGGTGGCAGATGACAAGGTCACGTGGTCCTCAAGGCCACTGCAGGTACAATTCCTGCTCCAGGTCAGCGGCCGATGACGTCATGGTGTGCTGGTGGCACATTCCTGACTCACGGTTACAGAACATGGAGCCTCATTTCTTTCTACTCTCCTTTCCCGAATTGGTATAAAGACGCTGGGATTATTAGATTTGTAGGTGGCGCTTTAGAGATGTAGTATTATACAATGCGAAAGTAACCACGTGGAGGCCGAGAACATTATATTAGATGAGCAAAGCTTGCATTTTGGTGCGTTATATTTTTATCAAAACTCCTTCTGTTCTTGAATGATGAACTTGTGTGCATAATGCCCTTATCATTAAAATGTTCATTTTAATTTTTTTGCTATATCAGCTATTTTCGAGTTGTTTTTAAAAGTCTTTTAGTGGTTCATAGTTTCTGGCCCACTATTTTGCTTCATGTAAGCACATATCCAGTCCGGCTCCTTGGCTGATGGATCAGCGCACTGACCTTCTGTTCAGAGGGCTCTGGATCTGATTTCCGGCTGGGCAGGGGGATTTTAACCGCGTATCGTTAATTCCGCTTGCTCGGATACTGGGTGTCTTCATACAGTTCGTCACATGCTTTTGTGTTCCCCATGTGGGACAAGAATCTATAATAGCTGAACGCGAACAAAGTATCTGAAGTAATAATAATAATAATAATAATAATAATAATAATAATAATTAGGTCAGGGGACAACAGAAGAAAGAAGACTCTTTTGATTAAACTCCTTTTCTCCTTTTCTCCCATCCCATCGTCGTCTCAGTACGACGTAAAGCAAAATTTTAAATATATATAAATATTGCTAGACTATTCAGATGTTCGGCTTTCATAGTTGATCTTAGGTGGCCTATGTCTTTAGGTGCCTCATTGCAGAAAACAGTCTTTCAGCTGTGTAAGTGTCCGACTCGTTGGCTGAATGGTCAGCGTACTGGCCTTCGGTTCAGAGGGTCCCGGGTTCGATTCCCGGCTGGGTCGGGGATTTTAACCTTAATTGGTTAATTCCAATGGCCCGGGGGCTGGGTGTTTGTGCTGTCCTCAACATCCCTGCAACTCACACACCACACATAACACTATCCTCCATCACAATAACACGCAGTTACCTACAAATGTCAGATGCCGCCCACCCTCATTGGAGGGTCTGCCTTACAAGGGCTGCACTCGGCTAGAAATAGCCACACGAAATTATATAGCTGTGTAAGTTGTAGGAGATGTCAGTACTTGATAAAATTTGTGAATTCAGTGCATGATTTACCAGTAGTGGACCCTTTTGGAGAATTTTTTAAACAGGAAACTATATCACCTACGCACTTCAGAATGAAACGTTGAATTTTATCTACTGTATGTCCAGGCACATGTCCTTGTGTAGCTATAGAGTATAGACTATCTACATCAAAATATTTTTGTTGAACTGTTGTACTGAACACACGACTGCTTTTCCCAGGGCAATGTTTTCCATTTCTGAAAGTATTTTTATTGTACCAGAAGCAAAATGCTGCCTCAAACTTTCTGCCTGGTCCGTAATTTCTCCCCTGGAGTAACGCAGAAATGAGCCGATCAAGGACTATCGTCAAACTTCCGCGGAACTTTTCTTGGTCGATCCAAACGAGGCTCCTAAAGTTCTATAGCAGAAGCTGGGCACATAGTGCAAGCCAAAATTGTTTGAAAACAGACTCTTCTTTATCATTCGTAATGTCATCAAGATAATTTCCAATTGTTGTTGAACTTTACGAAAGTTCAGACTAAATTTCGGAAGTAGGCCTGTGTATTGACTATTGCTACCTTTTTGTAATATCTGAAGCCATTTCCTTTCCCTTTCGACTCAGTTATTTTATAATTGTTAGGTCTTCTAGTCTGCCAAAACTAATTTTGAGTAATACATTTTTAATCTACCTGCAAGAAAACATGTGGTAACAGTCTGTCTGTCTGTCTGTCTGTCTGTCTGTCTGTCTGTCTGTCTGTTAGGTCATCAGCTCAGAGGCTGGCTGGATCCTCAAATAGCACCACCAAAAGTTATGCGGTTATAAGAAAACCGCAAAAACCAATGGCAGCACCAAAATGAGGCGTACTAGGCAAGACGAGGAGTGAGGTAGTTTGCCATTGCTTTCTTCACTGGGTCAGAAAGTGCTATTGCAGCACGACTGACCCTATGAGCAACACCTTTCATAACACTCAGATGCACTAGTCGTGCTCTGAATGTCATTACTCAGCACCTTCCATACCCCAGCAGCTTCCATATTGTCACAGCCATAGATGAGACTGGGACTTCGGTGAAAGCTACACTTTACTCTGGCCTGTGCCAAGAGATGGATATAAAAGTACTGTATCCAACAAGAAATGGCAGCAGGCAAACCTTTAATCTACACTAATATAATAAAGAGAGAGCATGAATTTTGTTAGTTTGTGTATATCTGGAGGGTAATCTCAGAAACTTCTGGACCGATTCTAAAAATCCTTCTACTAATGTAAATATACATTATCCCTGGGGGACATGGGCTGTATTTTATTTTCAAAACAATTCGAGGTGGGGGCGTCAGGGAAGGCATAAAAGTAATAGGCTAATATAGGTGAAATATCGAATTTGTCGTGCAAGGACAACACTAAGCTCATTTTAAGCCCCTTGACCCAAAGAACAAATCTCGGTAAGCCCTATGGGCCCGAAAACTATTTTTACGGCCCTGAAACCGACCGTTATGGAGATATTGGCACCACACTACCCCTACTCTCGGAATCGGATAAGGAAATGGAACTGCCGTAACCATGGCAACGCCAGCTCCAGGGTTCTACAGTAGCGCGATTATGTGTGTACGTTTGGGCATAGCTGCCAACCAAAATTTGTATACATAATCCCTGAGCATATCTACAATATATCTCCAAAAATTAACATGTTACAAATGTGAAGTGGTATTTATAATCTCTTTTAAAAATAAAGAGATATGTCTCTCTTTTTTGTTTTTGGAAAATCCACGTTGGAGAGGGTGGAGGAAAGGCTGATAAAGGGGTTGAATTCTTTTTATGCGGATACTTATATCTCAAAACCTGAAGATGTTACAGATGTGGAAATACGTATTTGTAATCTCCTTTAAAAATAAAGAAACGTGTTTTTTTTTTTTACTTGAGAGAAAACGTTCTCACGTGTACAGTTCTATGTCGCATGGTCACCTCAGCCCCAAAAGGCAATACGACAAACTTTGTTTACAAAGATTTTCTGGGGTAAATGAAACTGAGTTTTTCAGTGAGGTTTTATACTTCAGGGATTTTCAGATAATGTCTTAGTACAGTGCCGAGGAACGATTACTTTTATTAAATTACGAAATCCACGCGAGAAGCCGCGAGTAACTGCTAGTGTGTACATAAAGTTCACCGCAGATCGTACAGCATACAAAATTAACGTCTTTCCCATCACCGTCAACTGCAGGCTTGAATACCAAGCAAATACGACTTTTAAGTTTAGGATCCGGTTCAGAAGTCTTGTATTGTGAGGTTTTTAATTCGTTTGTTGCTTCTTCTTTTACTTCACGATTTTTTGCCACGGTTTCTTTTCTTTTGGAATTACAGTCCACATTAGTTTCCGATAACAGGATAGACGGAGAAGTTAAACTGAAAACCACAGCAAATTTGATCGGCTCCACTCGACCGTATTGCAACGCACTCCGGTGACACGCAGTACACTGTACACATTGAAGCAGTCAGCCCACAGAACTACCACAGCGCTGTCCTTGGCTCACCGCGTACGAATGACAGAGCGCTGGCCCAGACCGGCCCGTGCGATGACGTCACGGGCTTCGTTTGTTCGAGCCTTTCAAAGCCCATTGAAGTGTACTGCTGAAGCAGCTCATCGGCTGGGCCTCGCTGCAGGACTCTGCCATGAGCAGCCACCGCCAGTACGTTAGCGATGACGTTCGGACTGTCAAGAACAGCCCGTTCGGTTCCCACGGAAGAATTGTCTTCCAATCTGCTGCTCTACCACTATCATAAATGATTGTTATCTAAAGTAAAAGTATTATTAGTTTATTTTATGCAAGAAAATATTTTACTTAAAAGCAAACCCTACGGCGCAACAGCCCCAAAAGGCCATGGCTTACCAAGCAACCACTGCTCAGCCCCAAGACCTGCAGATTATGAGTTGCCGGACGTTATTCTTGGCTTCCTAGACCAGGGCCACCATCTCACCGTCAGATAGCTCCTCAACTGTAATGACGTAGGCTGAGTGGACCTTGAACCTGCCCTCATATTCAAGTAAGAATCCCGAACCTGGCCGGGAATCGAACCCGAGGGCAGGCATGAGTAGTATAATAAGCGGGTTCGGCGGCCGCCTCCGCCTCAGGGCTCCCAGGGGCCCCTCCGCCTCCGCCTCACGGGAGGCCCTCCCAGAGGCCTCCTCCGCCTGCCGCAGGAAATTTGAATTGGTAAACAAAGCCACGTGCTTTTTGACAGCTGTCATCGACAACAACGCATCGCTAACCTCACTGCTGCCATCTTGACGGGCCTAAACCTCAGTGGTACCAACTTAACCTAACTAGCGCGAGATTTGAATACGTAAACAAATCCACGTGTTTTCTGACAGCCACGTGCTTTTTGACAGACAACAACGCATCGCTAACCTCAGTACTGCCATCTTGACGGGCCTAAACCTCAGTAGTACCAACTTAATCTAACTAGCGCGAGGTAAACAAATCCACGTGTTTTTTGACAGCCACGTGCTTTTTTGACAGCTGTCATCCGCCATCTTTAAACTACACAGCACCGTGCTGCCCTCTTTATCGCAGTAGCTGTAAATTCGTCACATGTCTTCGGCAGTGCTGCCATCTTGGCAGGCCTAAACCTTAGTGCTACCAACTTAACATCACTAGCGCGAGATAAACAAATCCACGTGCTTCTTGACAGCTGACATCCGCCATCTTTTATCAACAGAGCACAGTGCTGCCCTCTTTAGCTACTTACTTTTGAAATGTGGTGGCGGATATTTGAAAAATGCTTTTTGACAGCAGCCACCTTGCATCGCAAACCTCAGTGCTGCCCTCTTTAGCTACATACCTTTGAAATGTGGTGGCAGACAATTCCACGTGACAGCAGCCATCTTTGAGCACCGTGCTGCCCTCTTTGTGGTGGTGGCAAATTCCACGTGCTCTTGTTTGGAAACAAACTCACGTGCTTTTTTCTGACAGCTGTCATCCGCCATCTTGCATCACAAACCTCAGTGCTGTACTCTTTAGCTAGTTACCTTTGAAATGTGGTGGCGGCAATTTGAAAAATTCTATGTGCTCTTGTTTGGAAACAAAGCCACGTGCTTTTTGACAGCTGTCATCCACCATCTTTAATCAATAGAGCACTGTGCTGCTATCATGCGGGGAATTTCGTCAGCTGTCATCCGCCATCTTTAATCTACAGAGCACCGTGCTGCTCTCTGTAGTAGCAGGCAATTTGAAAAGTTCTGTAAGCTGTCATCCGCCATCTTTAATCAAGAGAGCACCGTGCTGCCATCTTTAGCTAGATACCTTTGAAATGTGGTGGCGTCAATTTGAAAAATTCTATGTGCTCTTGTTTAGTAAACAAAGCCACGTGCTTTTTTGACAGCTGTCATCCACCATCTTCAATCAATAGAGCACTGTGCTGCTATCATGTGGGCAATTTCGTCAGCTGTCATCCGCCATCTTTAATCAACAGAGCACCGTGCTGCCCTCTGTAGTAGCGGGCAATTTTAAAAGTTCTGTTAGCTGTCATCCGCCATCTTTAATCAAGAGAGCACCGTGCTGCCATCTTTAGCTAGATACCTTTGAAATTTGGTGGCGGCAAATTGAAAAATTCCACGTGCTCTTGTTTAGTAAACAAACTCACGCGCTTTTTTGTCAGCTGTCATCCGCCATCTTACATCGCAAACCTCAGTGCTACACTGTTTAGGTACATACCTTTGAAATATGGTGGCGGATAATTTAAAAAGAAAAATTCTACAGCAGCCATCCCTCGACGCTAATTGCACAAGATGGTGGCTATACATGACTCCATAAAGGTGCTTATGCAAGATGGCCGCTATACGTAGGTTCTTATGAGACTCCCTTGGGATGCTTGCGCAAGATGGCGGTTATACAAGGCTCCTTATGAGACTCCCTAGGGATGCTTGCGCAAGATGGCGGTTGCTCTTATGAGGCGGCTTAAGGGTCCTTGCACAAGATGGCTAGATACAAACCTAAGGATGCTTGCGCAAGATGGCGGACGCAAGATGGCGGCTATACACGACTCCTTATGAGACGCCTTAAGGGTGCTTGCGCAAGATGGCTGCTGCTCTTATGAAGAAAGCTAGCTTAGAAGCTAACAGGTCGTGCTAGTTCGATTCATTAAATTTGGGGCTTAAATGCAAAATGTTAAATATCTCGAAAACGGTGCATCGTAGAGCAAAACGGGTAAAATTTTTCTGCCCAATACCTCGGTTAGCAGTATGAGGAACATGATAGCATAAGAAAAACATAGTCTAATGATGAGATCAACGGTTCGGTTCCTACTTAGGCCCTTTGGCATTCGCTCTGTTTTAGCTTGTATTGAAGCAAGTCTTCGTAACATGATCAGGTCTAGCTATGGTAGAGAGTATAACGTGCCGTGCAGGTTCGATACATTAAATTTGGGGCTTAAATGCAAAATGTTAAATATCTCGAAAACGGTGCATCGTAGAGCAAAACGGATAAAATTTTTCCACATGATACCTAGGTTTGCAGTATCAGGAACATGATAGCATAAGAAAAACATAGTCTAATGATGAGATCGACAGTTCGATCCCTACTTAGGCCCTTTGGCATTGGCAGGTATCTAATTCTACAAGATGACGGCTATACATAGCTTCTTATGAGACAGCTTAAGAGCGCTTGCACAAGATGGCTGCTGCTCTTATGAAACTCCCTAGGGGTGCTTGCGCAAGGTAGCAGCGACAAGACGGTGACTATACACAGCTCCTTATGATACGGCCTAGAGGTGCTCACACAAGATGGTGGCTGCTCTGATGAAGAAAGCAAGCTTTGCATCGTGCAGGTATCTTTACAGCACTAAACCTCATACCTTTGAAATGTGGTGGCGGGTAATTTGAAAAATTCTACGTGCTTTTCTCTTAACAGCAGCTATCTTTAAACAATAGCGGCTATACATAAGCTGTTAAGGCCTCCTCTTATGTCAAGGCATAGCTCTATCGAACAAGTTTAAACCTGCATCGGGATAGCTAGAGTAAGCACGTGCTGCAATGATGACGTCATTATGCATGTTTAGACTTGCAAATCACTAAAGAAACATAACAAGACTAGAATCGAACACTGCACTCTATGCCGTTAATTTTATCATGTGATCGGAACATTGATTGAAGTGTTTAGAACACTAAATAAGTAGAACCGAACACTGTACTCGATATAACATGTGTTTAGAACATGTCAGGGGATACCTTTGTTCTAAGAAGATTAGGTTACCGCACATTCCTTGTAGGGCTAATAGGCTAAAGGGCTAGGGTGCCTCTCCTCTCTTTATCCGGGCTTGAGACCGGCTCTACAACTAGATGCGGAGTTAACACCCTAAGGAAGGAAGAATGTTGGGAAATAATCTATACGAATATAGCTACTCGATCAACTATATATTACAGATGGATGACATAGGTGAGGGTAAGCGCTTACTTAATAATACCTATACGACGTAATTCATAGTCTATTTCAAAAATATCTTCTTTGTACTGTGTGTAACCAGCATCATGCTAGGCTCTTAGCAGTTGTAAATGTTTTACGAGTACGTTGGGTCTTTACAGTATCTTATATCTATTAGGGTAACGGAGGCTTGTTGTGAACTTTGAGTCTATATGCAGACAGTTGATGTGTAGGGACTTGTTTTGATGTAATACGTGCTTCAGCAGTACCGTTTCTAGGTACAAACTTAACTTGTTTCGATAGCGATGAAGCGTTGAAATTTCCTTCTTCTTTACCTTGCATCTCTTCTTGAGATGTTTGCACTGCGACAGAACGTGTAGTAGGCTTAGGAAATGAAGTAAAATCATCAAGCTGTAATGGCATTGATACATTAAGATTTTCTTTTTCTACGTTCCCTTTACTACTGTTTCGATCAACATCATTATCGTTATTATCATAATCATGATCTTGCCTCTCTTTATCTTGAAGTTTGTGCTTAGTAACAGAACTTGCAGCAGGTCTAGACAACAAGGGAGAATTAAAAATCTCTCGCAGAGGTGTGCTTTTTAAACATAAATCAGTGTTCGCTGGAATATGGTTGAGCTCTTTGTATTTTGTTCCCGATGAAGCTACATTACACGCGGCTTCATGACGTTGAGCGTTGTATGCGTTCTTGAACTCTCTTCTAGAATGTTTGCATTGAAAAATTGTCCTACATGATATCTGATGACGTCTCCTGTGATAGCTTCGGGAAAATGCTTTTCCACACTCTTCGCAAATATACCAAGAAATAGGTTTTTCCATGACGGATTTTTATCTTCTGCTAACAAATTCTTCTTTAAATCTACTTGACATTTGTTACTCTCTACTTCGATGATGCGAACAGCTTAGCGATTAACAGTAAACTTACACAAAAGCGTATAACCAAGGTAGCAACAGTAAGGTTTAAGCCCATCAAGATGGCATGAGTGAGGTTACCGGCGTTCTGTTGTTGGATTTTAAATTCCGCGCTGTAACATGCATAAGGTGGCAGCCTTGAGGTTTACCGCCGTAAAGATGGCAGCAGTGAGGTTAGCGACGCTCTATTGTCCTTCAATGTGAGGTTAGGGTCCGTCAAGAAGACAGCTGTCAAAAACGCACGTGGCTTGGTTTACTAAACAAGAGCACGTGGCTGTGTCGTCACGGTCATGTAATCAATCCTTTTCTCTACGTCGTTGAGAGCAGCATTAGGATTAGCTATGTTTAAAAATCTTGGGAACAGAGCAGCAGTATGAATAGCCATGTTTCAAAGCGTGTACACATCACCTATCGATTTTAGATGCATCGATGCCCTCGTACTAAACTTCTTCCGCTAGATCGTGCCGCTATCTTAGCATAACCTATACGTATGAACTTACAGTACAAAGAATAGCCATGTTTCAAAGCGTGTACACATCACCTATCGATTTTACATGCATCGACCCTCGTACTAAACTTCTTCCGCTAGATCGTGCTGCTATCTTAGCATAACCTAGACGCATGACCTTAAAGTACAAAGAATAGCCATGTTTCAAAGCGTGTACACATTACCTACCGATTTTGAATGCAACAAATATCGTACTAAACTTTTTCCGCTAGATTGTGCAGCTATCTTAGCATAACTTATACATATGAACTTAAAGTACAAAGAATAGCCATGTTTCAAAGCGTGTACACATTACTTATTGATTTTGCATGCATCAAATATCGCACTAAACTTCTTCCGCTATCTTAGCATAACCTATACCCATGAACTTAAAGTACAATGAATAGTCATGTTTCAAAGCGTGTGCACATCAACTATCGATTTTGCATGCATCGACTCTCGTACTAAAGTTCTTCAGGTAGATTTTGCTGCTATCTTAGCATAACCAAGACGCATGAACTTAAAGTGCAAAGAATAGCCATGTTTCAAACCGTGTACACATCACCTATCGATTTTGCATTCATCGACTCTCGTACTAAAACTTCTTCCGCTAGATTATGCTGCTATCTTAGCATAACCTATGTGCATGAACTTAAAATGCAAAGAATAGCCATGTTTCAAAGCGTGTACACATCACCCTAAACTTCTTCCGCTAGCTTGCACTGCTATCTTAGCATAACCTATACGCGCGAACTTAAAGCATAACAAATAACGATGCTTAACAGCGTGTACACATCACCTATTGATTTTGCATGCATCGACTATTTTTTACCGCCAGAGTGTACAACGATCGCTTATGTGTATTGCTAACGTATGTGTATAAAGCTAAAGTACAAAGAATAGCTATATTACAAAGCGCGTACACATCACCTATCGATTTTGCATACATCGACTATCGTACTAAGCTTCTGCCGCTAGAGTGTACAACGTTCGCAATTGTGTGCTGCTACCTATGTGCGTGAATTTAAAGAATAAAGAATAGCGTGTACACATCACGAATTGATGATGCATGCGTCGACTATCGTACTAGGCTTCTTCCGCTAGAGCATGTAGCGATCGCTTTTGTGTATCCCTCACCCATGTGCACGAACTTAAAGCACAAGGAAGAGCTAAGTTTCAAAGCGTGTACACATCACTTATCGATGATGTATGCATCGACTCTCGTACTAAACTTCTTCCACAACAGCGTGCGATCATCGCTTGTGTGTGCTGCAATCTTAACATAACCTATGTGCACGAAGTTAAAGCACAAAGAATACCCAAGTTCAAAGCGTGTACACATCACCTATCGATTTTGCATGCATCGACTTTCGTATTAAACTTCTTCCACTAGAGTGTGCGACAACCTTATAAGTATGCTGCTAACTTAGTATAACTTATACATATGAACTTAAAGCATAAAGAATAGTGATGTATAAAAATCTTGTGAACATAGCAGCAGCATTAAGAATAGCAATGATTTAAAAGCGTGTACGCATTGCCTATCGATTGTACATGCATCAACTAGAGTACGAAACTTCTCCCGCTAGAGTGTGCTGCTATCTTAGCATAACCTATGTGCACGGATTTAAAGCACGAAGAATAGTTAAGTTTCAAAGTGTGCACACAACACCTATCGATTTTGCATGCATCAACTATTATACTAAACACATCCCGCTAGAATGTACAACGTTCACATGTGTTTGCGCTGCTACTTTAGCATGACCTAAGCGAACGAACTTAAAGCACAAAGAATAGCGATATTTGAAAATCTTGCGAACATAGTAGCAGTAAGAATAGCAAGGTTTAAAAGCGTGTACATATCACCTTTTGATAATGCATACATCAACTATCGTACTAAACAACCTCTACGCGAGCGTGCGACCATCGCTTGTACTTGTGCTGCTATCTTAACATAACCTATGTGCAGGAACTTAAAGCATAAAGAATAGTTATGTGTAAAAATCTTGTGAACATAGCAGAGTGTTAACTACGTAGGTGTAGACATTGAACATTGCATGCTGAAGCAGCATACTACGTGACCGTGACGTCACTACCACGTGCTCTTGCTTAGTAAACCAAGCCACGTGCTTTTTTGACAGCTGTCTTCTTGACGGACCCTAACCTCACATTGAAGGACAATAGAGCGTCGCTAACCTCACTGCTGCCATCTTTACGGCGGTAAACCTCAAGGCTGCCACCTTATGCATGTTACAGCGCGGAATTTAAAATCCAACAACAGAACGTCGCTAACCTCACTCTTGCCATCTTGATGGGCTTAAACCTTACTGTTGCTACCTTGGTTATACGCTTTTGTGTAAGTTTACTGTTAATCGCTAAGCTGTTCGCATCATCGAAGTAGAGAGTAACAAATGTCAAGTAGATTTAAAGAAGAATCTGTTAGCAGAAGATAAAAATCCGTCATGGAAAAACCTATTTCTAGGTATATTTGCGAAGAGTGTGGAAAAGCATTTTCCCGAAGCTATCACAGGAGGCGTCATGAGATATCATGTAGGACAATTTTTAAATGCAAACATTCTAGAAGAGAGTTCAAGAACGCATACAACGCTCAACGTCATGAAGCCGCGTGTAATGTAGCTTCATCGGGAACAAAATACAAAGAGCTCAACCATATTCCAGCGAACACTGATTTATGTTTAAAAAGCACACCTCTGCGAGAGATTTTTAATTATCCCTTGTTGTCTAGACCTGCTGCAAGTTCTGTTACTAAGCACAAACTTCAAGATAAAGAGAGGCAAGATCATGATTATGATAATAACGATAATGATGTTGATCGAAACAGTAGTAAAGGGAACGTAGAAGAAGAAAATCTTAATGTATCAATGCCATTACAGCTTGATGATTTTACTTCATTTCCTAAGCCTACTACACGTTCTGTCGCAGTGCAAACATCTCAAGAAGAGATGCAAGGTAAAGAAGAAGGAAATTTCAACGCTTCATCGCTATCGAAACAAGTTAAGTTTGTACCTAGAAACGGTACTGCTGAAGCACGTATTACATCAAAACAAGTCCATACACATCAACTGTCTGCATATAGACTCAAAGTTCACAACAAGCCTCTGTTACCCTAATAGATATAAGATACTGTAAAGACCCCAACGTACTCGTAAAACGTTTACAACTGCTAAGAGCCTATCATGATGCTGGTTACACACAGTACAAAGAAGATATTTTTGAAATAGAGCATGAATTACGTCGTATAGGTATTATTAAGTAAGCGCTTACCCTCACCAATGTCATCCATCTGTAGTATATAGTCGATCGAGTAGCTATATTCGTATAGATTATTTCCCAACATTCTTCCTTCCTTAGGGTGTTAACTCCGCATCTAGTTGTAGAGCCGGTCTCAAGCCCGGATAAAGAGAGGAGAGGCACCCTAGCCCTTTAGCCCATTAGCCCTTTAGCCCATTAGCCCTTTAGCCTATTAGCCCTACAAGGAATGTGCGGTAACCTAATCTTCTTAGAACAAAGGTATCCCCTGACATGTTCTAAACACATGTTATATCGAGTACAGTGTTCGGTTCTACTTATTTAGTGTTCTAAACACTTCAATCAATGTTCCGATCACATGATAAAATTAACGGCATAGAGTGCAGTGTTCGATTCTAGTCTTGTTATGTTTCTTTAGTGATTTGCACGTCTAAACATGCATAATGACGTCATCATTGCAGCACGTGCTTACTCTAGCTATCCCGATGCAGGTTTAAACTTGTTCGATAGAGCTATGCCTTGACATAAGAGGAGGCCTTAACAGCTTATGTATAGCCGCTATTGTTTAAAGATAGCTGCTGTTAAGAGAAAAGCACGTAGAATTTTTCAAATTACCCGCCACCACATTTCAAAGGTATGAGGTTTAGTGCTGTAAAGATACCTGCACGATGCAAAGCTAGCTTTCTTCATCAGAGCAGCCACCACCTTGTGTGAGCACCTCTAGGCCGTATCATAAGGAGCTGTGTACAGTCAACGTCTTGTCGCTGCTACCTTGCGCAAGCACCCCTAGGGCGTTTCATAAGAGCAGCAGCCATCTTGTGCAAGCGCTCTTAAGCTGTCTCATAAGAAGCTATGTATAGCCGTCATCTTGTAGAATTAGATACCTGTCAATGCCAAAGGGCCTAAGTAGGGATCGAACTGTCGATCTCATCATTAGACTATGTTTTTCTTATGCTATCATGTTCCTGATACTGCAAACCTAGGTATCAGGTGGAAAAATTTTATCCTTTTGCTCTACGATGCACCGTTTTCGAGATATTTAACATTTTGCATTTAAGCCCCAAATTTAATGAATCGAACCTGCATGGCACATTATACTCTCTACCATAGCTGGACCTGATCATGTTACGAAGACTTGCTTCAATACAAGCTAAAACAGAGCGAATGCCAAAGGGCCTAAGTAGGAACCGAACCGTTGATCTCATCATTAGACTATGTTTTTCTTATGCTATCATGTTCCTCATACTGCTAACCGAGGTATTGGGCAGAAAATTTTACCCGTTTTGCTCTACGATGCACCGTTTTCGAGATATTTAACATTTTGCATTTAAGCCCCAAATTTAATGAATCGAACTAGCACGACCTGTTAGCCTCTAAGCTAACTTTCTTCATAAGAGCAGCAGCCATCTTGCGCAAGCACCCTTAAGGCGTCTCATAAGGAGTCGTGTATAGCCGCCATCTTGCGTCCGCCATCTTGCGCAAGCATCCTTAGGTTTGTATCTAGCCATCTTGTGCAAGGACCCTTAAGCCGCCTCATAAGAGCAACCGCCATCTTGCGCAAGCATCCCTAGGGAGTCTCATAAGGAGCCTTGTATAACCGCCATCTTGCGCAATCATCCCAAGGGAGTCTCATAAGAACCAATGTATAGCGGCCATCTTGCATAAGCACCTTTATGGAGTCATGTATAGCCACCATCTTGTGCAATTAGCGTCGAGGGATGGCTGCTGTAGAATTTTTCTTTTTAAATTATCCGCCACCATATTTCAAAGGTATGTACCTAAAGAGTGTAACACCGAGGTTTGCGATGTAAGATGGCGGATGACAGCTGACAAAAAAGCGCGTGAGTTTGTTTACTAAACAAGTGCACGTGGAATTTTTCCATTTGCCGCCACCACATTTCAAAGGTATCTAGCTAAAGATGGCAGCACGGTGCTCTCTTGATTAAAGATAGCGGATGACAGCTAACAGAACTTTTAAAATTGCCCGCTACTACAGAGGGCAGCACGGTGCTATGTGAATTAAAGATGGCGGATGACAGCTGACGAAATTGCCCGCATGATAGCAGCATAGTGCTCTATTGATTAAAGATGGTGGATGACAGCTGTCAAAAAAGCACGTGGCTTTGTTTACTAAACAAGAGCACATAGAATTTTTCAAATTGACGCCACCACATTTCAAAGGTATCTAGCTAAAGATGGCAGCACGGTGCTCTCTTGATTAAAGATGGCGGATGACAGCTTACAGAACTTTTCAAATTGCCCGCTACTACAGAGAGCAGCACGGTACTCTGTAGATTAAAGATGGCGGATGACAGCTGACGAAATTCCCCGCATGATAGCAGCACAGTGCTCTATTGATTAAAGATGGTGGATGACAGCTGTCAAAAAGCACGTGGCTTTGTTTCCAAACAAGAGCACATAGAATTTTTCAAATTGACGCCACCACATTTCAAAGGTAACTAGCTAAAGAGTGCAGCACTGAGGTTTGTGATGCAAGATGGCGGATGACAGCTGTCAGAAAAAAGCTCGTGAGTTTGTTTCCAAACAAGAGCACGTGGAATTTGCCACCACCACAAAGAGGGCAGCACGGTGCTCAAAGATGGCTGCTGTCACGTGGAATTGTCTGCCACCACATTTCAAAGGTATGTAGCTAAAGAGGGCAACACTGAGGTTTGCGATGCAAGATGGCTGCTGTCAAAAAGCATTTTTCAAATTATCCGCCACCACATTTCAAAGGTAAGTAGCTAAAGAGGGCAGCACTCTGCTCTGTTGATAAAAGATGGCGGATGTCAGCTGTCAAAAAGCACGTGGATTTGTTTATCTCGCGCTAGTGAGGTTAAGTTGGTAGCACTAAGGTTTAGGCCCGCCAAGATGGCAGCTCTGCCGATGACAGGTGACGAATTTACAGCTACTGCGATAAAGAGGGCAGCACGGTGCTGTGTAGTTTAAAGATGGCGGATGACAGCTGTCAAAAAAGCACGTGGCTGTCAAAAAACACGTGGATTTGTTTATCTCGCGCTAGTTAAATTAAGTTGGTACTACTGAGGTTTAGGCCCGTCAAGATGGCAGTACTGAGGTTAGCGATGCGTTGTTGTCTGTCAAAAAGCACGTGGCTGTCAGAAAACACGTGGATTTGTTTACCTATTCAAATCTCGCGCTAGTTAGGTTAAGTCGGTACCACTGAGGTTTAGGCCCGTCAAGATGGCAGCAGTGAGGTTAGTGATGCGTTGTTGTCGATGACAGCTGTCAAAAAGCACGTGGCTTTGTTTACCAATTCAAATTTTCCGCGGGAGGCGGAGGAGGCCTCTGGGAAGGCCCCTCGGGAGGCGGAGGCGGAGGAGGCCTCTGGGAGTGCCTCCCGTGAGGCGGAGGCGGAGGGGCCCCTGGGAGCCCTGAGGCGGAGGCGGCCGCCGGACCCGCTTATTATACTACTGGCATGCTACCCTAACACCGCGGGGCCGGCTAACGTTTTTAATTTTATAACTTTCCTTAATAAAGGGCGGTCGTATGTACAAATTACACATATTTAAAACAAGTTAATATGCTTAAAACGTAAGGAAAAACTTGGCAAAAGAGAAATTATATAATGATATACATGAATTACATTTTGTATAGGTGGTTCTTCACAGTGAAAGTTCCTGTCAGGGCTGCAAGAGCTATTATGCCATAATCTGCGATAGTGCGTATTCAGTTTTGAACCGTTTCGAACCACTTCGAACCTTACGCAGAGAATAACTAATAATGCAAGCTACAGTCATACAGTGCACTAGAGCAGACGTCATCAAGTAGTTGCTCCAGGTGCGCGTAGAGGCGCGCGGCTGTGAGCTTGCATCCGGGAGATAGTAGGTTCGAATCCCACTATCGGCAGCCCTGAAAATGGTTTTCCGTGGTTTCCCATTTTCACACCAGGCAAATGCTGGGGCTGAACCTTAATTAAGGCCACGGCCGCTTCCTTCCAACTCCCAGGCCTTTCCTATCCCATCGTTGCCATAAGACCTATCTGTGTCGGTGCGACGTAAAGCCCCTAGCAAAAAAAAAAAAGTTGCTCCAGGAAGCGGACGCTACTATACTGAAATTCAACTCAAGAGCTTAGGAAAAGTATCCTTCCGCACGTGAGCAGGCCCCCTGTTCCCCCTTCCCGTCACCGTTTTCCATCTCCGCCACAACCAGCTTATTATTAACGCCGTGCGTCTATCTGACAAGTACTTCATTCTGAAATAGTGAAGCATCAAAAGAAATCCCTTCCTTTCACATAATTTTAATTTGATTACGTACGATACCTATTTATTCCTTTATTGACCAGGTACAACCTACATGTTACTGACGAATACCGAGGCAAGAGAAACAAGGTTTATTTTTATTTCATAATTCAATTTGTGTGAGGCACACGGGGACTTACTACATAAGTATACGATTCCGCTCTCGTGCAACGACTGTCAGTGGCAGTTTCTCACAGTTCAAAATGCTGAAGAAAAAAAAAACCACCTGTGAGTGGGATTGCAAAATGCAATGTTTCCAGGAATGTTGTAAATATTGTACTCTCTTCATTCGGAAGGTAAAAACGAACTCACGAGCCCCTCTTGACAACATTTCTGCAGATAGAGGGCGGTTACGAATATAAAGCAAAGTACAAATTATTATTATTATTATTATTATTATTATTATTATTATTATTATTATTATTATTATTATTATTACTATTATTATTATTATTATTATTATTATTATTATTATTATTATTATTATTATTATAATCGAATACGCCAAGGATCCTATTCCCATGCCGTGTTAAGGCCCTTCCTGTTTCATTTATGGCGAGTGCATAGTTCGATCTGACCTGACACATCGACTTTTCGCTGGAGACTTGGATTTTCCGTGGAGTTTAAATTCCACGCGAGCGGCGTAAACACTGTACACGGAAACAACGGTCAGCTGCGCGGTCTTTTTCAGGTCTTCCACAGTCCACAGCGGATTCTCATCTCGTAGGCTACTGTAAACTTTTAAAACAATTTGGTGTAGATTTCCAGCTTAATTTTTCTCCACTTTTGTTAGCTTTAAAGTATTTCACAGGGGACTCAAGCGTCATAGCATCACACACGTCTTGCTCACAGCTGGCAGCCATTATGAAAACTGAAAAGCCGGGCTGAGTGGCTCAGACGGTTAAGGCGCTCGCCTTCTGACCCCAAATTGGCAGGTTCGATCCTGGCTCAGTCCGGTGGCATTTGAAGGTGCTCAAATACGACAGCCTCGTGTCAGTACATTTACTGACACGTAAAAGAACACCTGAGGGTTGCAACCAGTATTGCCAACAGTTTTCTTGGATCCATCTTCAACGTCGCACATATGCGAACTTATCAGCAATGGAATTAACTCGAACAAAGCTTACTAAGTACACAGTGCAATAAGATATCAATATCATATTAAATTATTATTATTTTGCTACATACATCACAGAACAATAACTACTCATGGCCATCTACGTATGAAGTATAAAAGTTGGTAACGAACCCGAATAACATACAACCTGTGATATATTTTCCATATTTATACAGGGCAAACATGTTTAATTCGTCAATTCAGTTTACCAGAGTGTCTAACCAAAGCCGGAATTTAGTCCCGCAGAAGTTCTTTTACGTGCCAGTAAATCTACCGACACGAGGCTGACGTATTTGAACACCCTCAAATACCACCGCACTGAGCCAAGATCGAACCTGCCAAGTTGGGGTCAGAAGGCCAGGTTGACTTAACCCCACATTATTTTTCTGATTAATTAATGGCGTGTGGCCTCCGAAGAGCCCTGGTGCAGGTATTTTGTGTTGACACCGTACAGGCGACCTGCGCGTCTATGAGGATGGGGCCCTACATATGATGAATTCTAATAATGAACACAGCCAAGCCCCCGAGCCATTGGAATTAAGTAAAGAAGGTTAAGATCCCCGACCCTGCCGGGAATCGAATCCGAGTCCCCCTGGGCCTAAGGCGAGCACGATAACCATTTAGACATGGAGCCGGACATTTTTTTTTTTCATTTTAAAAATCTACTTTAATACCCTCCGGGGATTAAGCCAGTGTGCTCAAAACCGAAGGTTTTCGGAAACGGAAAGATGGGAAACAGCTAGAATTGGAAAGGTAGCGGTCGTGGCTTTCATTATGGAACATCCCGAGCATTTGTTTGGTATAAAAGTGTAAAACTAAGTGCGGCCAGTATCCAGTATTCGGGAGATAGTGGGTTCGAACCCCACTGGCGGCAGCCCTGAAGATGGTTTCCCGTGGTTTCCCACTTTCACACCAGGCAAATGCTGGGGCTGTACCTTAATTAAGGCCACGGTCGCTTCCTTTCCACTCCCAGCCCTTCCCTGTCCCATCGTCGCCATAAGACCTCTCTGTGTCGGTGCGACGTAAAGGGACTAGCAAAAAAAAAAAAGTGGAAGAAACAGAAAACCATCTTCAGGGTTACCGACGATGTGGTACGAACTCACCGTCTCACAAATGCAGGCTCACTCCTGCGCGACCGTAACCACTCGGCCAATTCGCTCGGTAAATGTTAAAGAAAGATCGTTCGAAGAATGAGGGGAATAATTCATGAAGTGTTTTGGCAGAGGAGTCTGGAATGCCGTAATATCGCCGAAGTGGATGAAAAAGTTTGCGATAACCTGAAATGGCATAAGCCCCTACAACCGATCAAGAATAGCATTATATGGACTGTTCTTGTTGTTAGTTGCGCTGTGTTCTCTCACTCTCTTACTGTCAGTCACCTCCGTTAGATGGCATTGCTGTTGCAATTACAAAAGAAACTCTTCAATTACGGGTATTCAGCATCAGGTTTCAGAATAACTTCAATTATGTGAAGAGAAGTCGGGGTATGCCAACTGCGCGAACTGTTCATTGTTTTCTGAGTGCTGTCACTAATATGAGATGCGGTTCCGTAATATACCGACTATATTGGTCTTGTCCCCTTTTAGGCTGCCGCATCAGGTGTTTGGATCGATGCCGTTGCCATGGACGTACAGTAGCTGTATCTAAGCTTTGCGGGAGCAGAAGGATGAGATGTGAGGTAGAAGTCGTACTGTTTGCTAGACCCACCGAGCCTGTCTTCTCCATTAAATTTCATGTTGTTCAGAAAGTTCCATTATTTGCTTCACCTGATAAACATTTTGATGTACGGGTTTTCCATCTGTATGTGTAATATAAGATTTCAAAACTGAGCAGTTGCAGTACACGTCTTCTTATCTGCTACCTCATTTTCTGCAACCTCTTGTTTTACGTATCGAAAAGAGAACATAATTAAAACGTTCAATAAAAATACATTATCGTCTAAATTTTCTCTCTGCAGAGTAACGTTGTTCCTAGCCGACCTCGGTTCTAAACCTTATTTATAATGGACAATTGCTTTGAAATTAAATTATGTTCCTTTGGATCATATTCCACATAACACTGGGTGTTCAGTGGCTATGATCACGATATCAGCAGTCACGTAAAACTACTAGCTTGCTTGCAAACCTTATAGAAAAGAAAAGAGGGGCTGCGGTGATAGTGAAATCGTGTCCTGTTCACCTAGAAGGACGTGGTTTCGATTCCCGTCAGGAAGTTGAAAAATTTAGAAACCAAATTTCCATTTGTTAAGAGGTAAAAAAGAGGGGAAAATATCCTGGATGTGGTGCTGATAAAACCAGATGAGCTCTATAGAGAAACTAAAGTAATAGATGGTATTAGTGATCATGAAGCTGTTTTTGTCGTAGTTAAAAATAAATGTGATAGAAAGGAAGGTGTTAAATGTAGAACTATTAGGCAGTACCATATGGCTGATAAAGCAGGCATGAGGCAGTTTCTAAAAAGTAACTATGATTGGTGGAAAACGGTAAATAAGAATGTAAATAGACTCTGGGATGGGTTTAAAGAAATTGTTGAGGAATTCGAAAACAGGTTTGTACCTTTAAGGGAGGTAAGGAATGGTAAAGACCCACCTTATTATAATAGAGAAATAAAGAGACTAAAAACATCGACAGCGTGATGAAGCCTAAACTCCTGTGCGATGGAGATGTGAAGGGAATGATCCATGATTGAGCCGCATTTGGATCACTGAAACCGTTAGTCCTCGTGACCGATGAAACTTATAATGCCAGGAAATTCAGTTTTACGTGGATTCTGAGCCACTGCGACGTGATTTTTCTTTTCAAAATCCCTACGTGCATTAACCGGTTTTAGAAAATCTGACTCCTTGCTGGGAAGCTAGTAACAATACCACTTTGCTCTTAGGACCCCTGTGTAGCAGTGCGCAGTCGCAGCACATTTTTACAACGATGTGTACCGTAGTATGAACGACAGATTAAATATTGCGTTCTATCAATATTGCCACTACTTTATTCACAGCCCTCGTAGGAAGAGGAATTGGGTATTGGGATGATTCACTAAGGGAGATGTTCGATAAAATTTCAATTTCCTTGAAATCATTTAAGAAGAGACTAGGAAAACAACCGATAGGGAATCTGCCACCTGGACGTCAGCCGTAAATGCACGTCAGTGTTGACTGTCTGATTGAAATCAGTAGAAGAATACAACTTGGTGACTGAACACGTGAAAGCGTTTCGCCGAGTACCTGTTTTTACAGGAAAATGCCTAATAAAGAACACAATGCGAATTCAGTTGTATGTTTACCTTTGACATCTGCTTGAGCTCTTGCCGTTAAGGTTAATTATTCCACAAAAGCAAGAGAGCGCAGTACAAAGACGATTATCTAAAACTACGTTTCGCTAACATTCTTGTGAATTACCAGGAATGGATACAGTGTATGCTTGGTTACTTTAGCCAACGATAGTTTGAAACCTGTGAAACTTACGACACTTCCACACAAAACATCCAGAGCATGTGAGTAAACTTACCAACATTTTGGAGCTTCACGAGCAACAATTGAAAGTAAAAGTCATATTTCTAGGAAAGCATGCTACAGTTCCTAAGAAAGTGGTTTTAACTAGCATCTTTTGCTCTCACATGCTAATAATAATAATAATAATAATAATAATAATAATAATAATAATAATAATAATAATAATAATAATAATAATAATAACATACATACATACATTATCATTATAGACTATTATGCCTTTCAGCGTTCAGTCTGCAAGCCTCTTAGAATTTACTAAACGTCGCCACAATCCTCGATTTGCAACTAGTGTTGTGGCCTCATTTAGTTCTATACCTCTTATCTTTAAATCGTTAGAAACCGAGTCTAACCATCGTCGTCTTGGTCTCCCTCTACTTCTCTTACCCTCCATAACAGAGTCCATTATTCTCCTAGGTAACCTATCCTCCTCCATTCACCTCACATGACCCCACCACCGAAGCCGGTTTATGCGTACAGCTTCATCCATCGAGTTCATTCCTAAATTAGCCTTTATCTCCTCATTGCTAGTATCCTCCTGCCATTGTTCCCACCTGTTTGTACCAGCAATCATTCTTGCTACTTTCATGTCTGTTACTTCTAACTTATGAATAAGATATCCTGAGTCCACCCAGCTTTCGCTCCCGTAAAGTACAAAGTTGGTCTGAAAACAGACCGATGTAAAGATAGCTTCGTCTGGGAGCTGACTTCCTTCTTACAGAATACTGTTGATCGCAACTGCGAGCTCACTGCATTAGCTTTACTACACCTTGATTCAATCTCACTTACTATATTACCATCCTGGGAGAACACACAACCTAAATACTTGAAATTATCGACCTGTTTTAGCTTTGTATCACCAATCTGACATTCAATTCTGTTGAATTTCTTACCTACTGACATCAATTTAGTCTTCGAGAGGCTAATTTTCATACCATACTCATTGCACCTATTTTCAAGTTCCAGGATATTAGACTGCAGGCTTTCGGCTAACTTCTCGGGCTTGGGTACGTGACTTTATCTCTGGCAAAAGCACACGACAGGAGTTGTATACACGTCGCGGTTTGAAATCGATCGCTTTTTTTTTTACGTCGCACCAACACAGATATGTCTTATAGCGATGATGGGATAGGAAAGGCGTAGGAGTGTGTGGCTTTAATTGAGGTACAGCCTGGTGTGAAAATGAGAAACCACGGCAAGCCATCTGCAGGGCAGCCGACAGTGGGGTTCAAACCTACTATCTGCCGGATGCATGCTCACAACTATGCACCCCTAACCGCACGGCCAACTCGCCGGGTTGTAAATAATCCCTAGCGTTTATGGTCCTGTATTTATATGCGTTTGAAGAAAAGGAGAAAATGTAGACTGCGGTGGGTTCATCCAGTCAGTATGACAAGAGACGAGTTGGGGCATTCTTCGTACTTTTTGAAGATTTATGAAATCACGGGGACAATTTTTTAAGTTGTTTTAGAATGAGCGTGCAAACGTTTGACGGACTGTATTTAAGAATCAAATATTCCATTCAGTGCCACAACAGATCGTTCAGCTGACGGCAACAGTATGTAGTAAAGGGTTAATATCCGTGAATAAATAATGCACATACTAGACATACTAGACGATGAGCCTGATCCCTACGTCGCACCTACACAAATTGGTCTTATGGCGACGATGGTACAGGAAAGGGCTAGAGTGGGAAGGAAGCGGCAGTGGCCTTAATTAAGGTACAGCCCCAGCATTTGCTCGGTGTGAAAATGGGAAACCACGGAAAACCATTTTCAGGGCTGCCGACAGTGGGGTTCGAACCTACTATTTCCCGAATACTGGATACTGGCCGCACTTCAGCGACTGCAGCTATCGAGCTTTGTAACAGTCTTCTTCTTATCCATATTCTTCTTCTTCTTCTTCTTCTTCTTCTTCTTCTTCTTCTTCTTCTTCTTCTTCTTGTACCGCTTGTCTCACGTCTGTGGGTTCGTGCGTGCGAACTAGAGCTCTGCATTTGGAGGAAAACAACCGCTCGAGCATTGCCCACTTCGTGCCGCTGCTCGACGGCGGGGAAAAGCCCACGCTGCGATAAGGCTGTGGCCGTCTACTACACCATGTGGCCGGTCGTCCTTCACCTCTCGGTGATCAGTGGAACGCTCGAGCACTGCCGGGCGCTCGAGCGTAATCATAATCCCGGTCGGTGACAGTAAAACCGCCGCGCGCTCTACAGTGCGGAATGCATTAGACATCGCGTGTAAAACCAGTTGGTGACTGGGCTTTGAGCAGTGTAGACAGCGTTATGGATCAACCAAGTATAAGTCGTAAACGCTGCATTCAAGAAACGAAGATAAGTATTCTGGAGAGAATTAGGAGCGGCTCGTTAGTCCTGAAGAAGAAAGATATGTCGGAAAAGGTGGCGAAGAGTGAAGCTTGGAAATCGTTTGCACTTGTAGTGGATCCTGTCACGCAGGCTTCTTCTGGGTTCGTGCAGTGTGCCCCATGTGATACTGCACTTTCTTACCAGCCAAACAAAACAGGTATGATTTGGCGCTGAAAAAATAACTGAGGATCAGAATTCCACCGAACACGTGCAGTACCAAGCAGCGTAAAGAAAGTTGGTGTTGATAAGTTGGTCGATATGAGTGGAATAGATTT
This sequence comes from Anabrus simplex, assembly GCF_040414725.1. Lineage (NCBI taxonomy): Eukaryota > Metazoa > Arthropoda > Insecta > Orthoptera > Tettigoniidae > Anabrus > Anabrus simplex. The sequence goes on from NC_090266.1 coordinate 124,777,986, forward strand.
GCTACCGTTAAATACTTGTAGTAAGATTGGCTTCAAGAATTATTCGCAGGAGCTCATCAATGTTGGCGCCACTTATGGCAAAGTCAATAATAGAAGATGCTCTTACGCACCCTACCACTGCATCACGGCATATTAAAAAAAGGTCGAAAAAATACGGGCGACAATGGTGCCGAAGCTAATATGTGCCACAACGAACAAAATGTGTGCTTTAGACGCTGATCTGTGGTCTGATAACTACAAGAAGAGAACTTTTTTGACTCGGACATCGCATTATGTTAACGATGAGTGGCAGCTAGAAACGCTTGTTTTGCTAACAACTGAGTTTCCGGACATACCTAAGACACGAGAGAACATTCGGCACGAAATCGAAGAGCGGTTGCTTGAGTTAGCAATTAACAAGAATGATCTTACAAAATGTTACTTTGTCACCGACCAAGGAGCTAATATGAAGAAGACACTTGAATCTTACGACCGTTTGCCTTGCTTTGATCACTGCCTGATGACTGCGCTTCGTCACACATGTTAAGAGACGTTTTTAGAAGATGAAGCTCCTGAAATCCTGTTGTGTCTGCTATCAGCAAGAGCTATAGTAGGCTGTTTGAAGAGATCGGGTCACTCGGGGCGTCTGCAGCACTCTGTGAAGCAAGAACCTGTAACGCGGTGGAACAGTATACTTTTAATGCTCAATTCCATCATAAGTTTAATTGACGATATTCGAGATCTATTAGAATCCCGCGGGCAATCGAAACTCTTAGAAACTTTCCATGAAGAGTGCATACTAGAAGTTATCGCTTTTCTAACCCCTTTTAAAGAAGCGAGTTTGGATTTGGAAAGTGTAACAAGGCTGGAACGTGTGCTGCCTTGGTACACGCGTCTGTTACATCATTGTGAACCAGAAGAGAGTGACAGCGAAGTAAGAAATATTTTTATAAGTTACGATCGTTTATAAACCTGCTGAATTATCGGAATTTAATTATGTATATATTGTTTATCATTTTCAGTGCATGACGAAAATAAAAACGAGAGCAGCATATTTCAGCAGAGGCTATCCGTTACAAAGCCACGGTTCTATGGCCATCACGACGTCCTTTGAAGAAAGTCACAGCAGAAGAAAAGCACGTCGCGTATGCTGAAGTTCGACGATTGTGCTCGTAAATGTGCCTGTAAATGGTAAGGTCGAATCACTGAAAAAAAGCTAGTAAACGAATGTTTCTGTATAGGCTTTTGGGCTTATGCCGTGTCAAGAAAATAAGGCATAAGCCCAAAAGCCTGTACAGTATCATGTCTTTAAGTACGGCCCAGGAAATCATTAATGACAACAAAACGAATGTTTGTTTGTCTAATCTTCCAACTTTCGTTAGATCAGCAATTATGCCGTCTAAAATGTACAATATTTGGGAAGTGTTTCGCAACCTAAATATTCCACAATGCGTTTTGATGTAATTTTTGCGATATATAAAGGAATTCACTGGAAATATAGCTTTTAGTAACCAGTATCCTAACTTTTATACATATTTAAAGGTGACATGAATGCATTACGGATGTTTTGTTCATTTTTAGAGCCCATTCAAGCAAACAGTGACCTAGTTCTTCCCATGAAAAAGTCCAAGGTGGACTGGAGTTCGGATGAGGACGACGAAGATGGACACAAAAATACTACTAATGATCTCGACAGGTACCTTTCGCTCTCCAAATCCGACTGTAGCTGTGCCGAATGCCACATTTTGAAGTGGTGGAAAACGCATGCGGAGTTATTTCCAAGGCTGTCAGTAGTAGTCAGAAAAGTTCTCTGCACTCCTGCCACTAGTGCTGCCAGCGAGAGAAATTTTAGCCAGGCCGGTCACCTGCTGTCCAGCAAATGATCGTGCTTGGAATCAGACAAGGTAGATGATCTCTTATTGATCCATCACAATTTCGTAAGTATTCTGAACATACCACGTAATCACAAGAAAGAAAACATTCTTCAAACGCTATGAATGTATGATTCTACTTTCATTTACTTCACAGGAAGAAGTGCAAACCGCCAGCTGTAGTAGTAGCTCCAGGAACACAAATGAATCCTGTGCATCAGGCAGCACCAATGACGAAAAACGAATTGTATATTTATGATCCACATATAACTTTATTTACAGGTCATAATTTGTTTATAAATTAACGCTTGTAAAAAGAAAATTGACGAGTATTTGTTTAAAAACAATCCTGCATTTCTTCTTGATCCTGCATTTGATACTAGTACAGTGTGTATGTGGCCGAGTCTGGAGATAGGCTACACATAGCCCACTATTACTGTGTCCCCGTTTATCTAGCGAACGGAATAAAATACTATATGAAGACATTACAGTTCATAACGTTACAATTATTAGATACATTATCACCTCAAAGACGAAAATCCAATAGTCTGCAACATATTAACACACTTCAAATGTAACATATACAATTTAGGTTATAGAACTGATAGTACGAAAGACATTTGTAAAATAAATAGGTGAGGATTAATGTAAAGTAGTGGCCTATGATCTCGAGTCCGGCGAAGCGCAGCTCGCTGGCTGGCTAGCACTGAGCCCGCCGGTTACTGGCGACCGACCGAGCGTTTGGCGCGCTCGGCCAGTCGCTGATGATCGGTAGCCCGCAACCGGCTGCACAGGACGCTCGGCCGCATAATCCCGAGAGTCAGAGAGGCGAGCGGTACTCGCCGGTAAAAATCAGAGATAATGCAGACCTCTAGTGCGAACTGTGTAGCATATATTATTTGGCCCTGTTTTACGACCGGATGCCCTTCCTGACGCAACCCTATCTTGAGGGATGTAATCACTATTGCGTGTTTCTGTGGTGGTTGGTAGTCTAGCGTGTTGTCTCAATATGAAGAGGACAGTGTTGGGAAAAACACAAACATCCAGTATATTGTAAAAATGTGTGTACATTCTAAGACGTGTTGGCAGAATAGCAGGCTTCATAGCCTAAGTCATGCCATGTTAATGAAGTGAAAGTGAAATACCGTACACGAGGCTGAACTGTAAACATTGTAAGTTAGTGTTTTCTTTTATCCGTACGAACTCACATAATTGTCGTAAATAACAGGCTTATATATGTATACCAAACAACGCGCAAGGACTACTGCATAATAAAATAGCTATACAAAGTGTGTTATTTTTATTTGATTACTCTTCCTCCAACACGTGACGTTGGCGAAGATGACAAAGAATACAGATCAACTTCCCTGTTACAGTGTTCCGAAGTCACCAGGAAAAAGAAGTAAATAAATCCTTCTTTCTTTCTTTCTTTCTTTCTTTCTTTCTTTCTTTCCTCACCCGTTTACCCTCCAGGGTTAGTTTTCCTCTCGGACTCGGCGAGGGATCCCACTTCTACCACTTCAGGGGCAGTGTCCTGGAGCGTGGGACTTTGGGCCGGGTGATACAACTGAGGTAGAGAATCAGTATCTCGCCCAGGTGGCGTCAGCTGCTATGCTGAACAGGGAAGGTCGGAAGGGATAGACAAGGAACAGGGAAGGAAGCGGCCGTAGTGTTAAGTTAGATACCATCCCGGCATTTGCCTGGAGGAGAAGTGGGCAACCACAAAAAAACACTTCGACGATGGCTGAGGTGGGAATCGAACCCTCCTCTACTCAGTTGACCTCCCGAGGCTGAGTGGACTCTGTTCCAGTCCTCGTACCACTTTTCAAATTTCGTGGCAGAGCCGGGAATAGAACCCGGGCCTCCGGGGGTGGCAGCTATTCACACTAACCACTACACCACAGAGACTAAAGAAGTAAATACAGTACATAATTGATGTTTATTCCGTGAGTATGTAACTATCTGCGGTGAGTAGGCGGTAGAGTGCTAGTCTTCTGAGCTGAAATTGGCAGGTTCGATCCCTGTTCAATTTGATGATATTTGAAGGTTCTCAAACACGTCAGTTACGTGTCGAAAGATTTACTGACACGTTAAAGAACTCCTATTGGGGCAAAATTCTGGCACATCGGCGTCTCTGAAAACTGTGAAAGTTGTTAGTGGGACTTAAAAACGATTATTATTATTAATAGGAGTAGTAATTGCAGTAATAATAATAATAATACCCAATAACAGCGTGTGGTTTTCCGAGTTGACGCCTGATAGGCGACCTGCGCGTCTGTTAGGATGGGGCACTAACTACGATGAATTCTAATGTTGAAGACGGCACTAACACCCAGTCCTCGAAACGTCGGAATTAATCAATGAAGGTTAAGATCCCAGATCCGGCCGGGAGTCGAACCCTTGGACCAAAGGCCAGCACATTAACTATTTAGCCACACAGCTGGGAAGTATTATGATTATTATTTTTAGTAGTAAGAGAAGTAGTGTACAGGTCCGATTCGTTGGCCGAATGGTCAAACGGTTCAGAGGATCCGAGTTCGATTCCCGACTGGTTCTGGGATTTTAATAACGTCTGATTAATTCTTCTGGCTCGGGGACTGGGTGTCTATGTATGTCCCAACACTCTCCTCTTCATATTCAGAAAAAAATGAAATGGCGTATGGCTTTTAGTGCCTGGAGTGCCCAAGGACAAGTTCGGCTCGCCAGATGCAGGTCTTTTGATTTGACGTTGTAGGCAACCCGCGCGTCGTGATGAGGATGAAATGATGATGAAGACGACGCATACACCCAGCCCCAGTGCCAGCGGAATTAACCAATTATGGTTAAAATTCCCGACCCTGCCGAGAATCGAACCCGGGACCCCTGTGTCCGAAGGCCAGCACGCCAACCAATTTAGCCATGGAGCCGGACATATTCAGAAAACACACCAAACTACCAACCACCACAGAAACACGCAGTAGTGATTATATCCCTCCATACAAGGTTAGCGTCATGATGGGCGTCCAACAGTAAAACAGGGCCAAATCTAGATATGTGTGATGCAGTTCGCACCCACAGGTGTGGGAAAAGTGATAGAAGAAGAAAATAAGTGATATACAGCTACTGCTTAAAATCAGAGTAAATACTGTTGAGGTTCACGTAGCTATCAGTTTGCATTCGGGAGACAGAGGGTTCAAACCCCACTGTCGGCAGCCCTGAAGATGGTTTTTCGTGGTTTTCCATTTCCACACCAGGCATATGCTGAGGCTGTACCGTTATTAAGGCCACGGTCGCTTCCTTCCGTTTCCTATCCCGTTCTTATCTATCCCATTGTCGCCATAAAACCTATCTGTGTGGGTGCGACGTGAAGCAGATAGTGAAAGGAAAAAAGTACTGTTGACAAGTCTGTAATTGGTAGAATACACGTGATGAAGGCGGCGATGGCGTGCGAAAGTCTTTCGAGGTGATGCCCTTATAGGTGACCTGCGCGTGTTAAGATGTGTTCCCTACCTGAGTTGAATTCTAGTGCTGAATACGGCACAAACACCCTGCCCCCAAGCCACAGGCATTAACCAACGAAAGTTCAAATCCCCAACCAGGTTGGGTAACGAATCCGGGATTCCTTGGACCAAAGACCAGCATGCTAACCGTTTAGCCGTGAAGCTAGATAGAGTGCAGGTGATGTCGTGGAATGGATATTGAGGCTTTTAATTCATGACTGTGTTATACTGAACATTTGAACGTCTCATCATTGGGACCAGCTGGCGTAGCAGGGGGAGAGATGATACTCCCACGTGGCGCGTCCCAGGTGGCGGATAGGGGTGTCCTGATCGGCTTGCCTGCGGACTTCAGGAAAATAAAATACCTGTCGCGGACCAAACACACAAACCCCTGTGGGTGGGGGACGCAGACGAAGAATACACCCACGGTATTCCCTGCCTGTTGTAAGAGGCTAAAAGAGGCGACCAAAGGATGATTGTATTAGAACCATGAAACTACTTGTGATTAGTACCACCACGCGGGGAACAGCATGAGTCGCTTTTACTTGCGCGTAGTACCACTATGTTAGGTACCAAATAGGTTTGTGATTAGCAGCACGCAGGAGCACCGTGCGGTCAGCCCCCCCACTTAAAATGCACTGTCGGCTTTTAGAGTATCTGTGATTAGTACCACTATATGAGCGACACCATGGTTCTGGCATGCCTATGATTAGTACCCACTATATGAGGAACACCTCGGAATCCCTGTAGTTAGTACACTTACTGTACGTGATGAACACCATAGGTTTGCGTTGCCTGTAAATGGCGCCGCAATGTGCGAAACACTATAGGTCCGTATTAAATGTGCGAATTTCATTACCTGTGAGTTGTAATATAATGTATAGAATACCGCGAGTCTACGCTACTTTTGATTAGTACCGCACTATGACAAATACCATGGTTCCACTTTCCTAGCGATAAGAACCATTATGAGGGGCCGATGACTTGGATTTTGGACCCCTTTAGGCTGCAAGCATCATCGATTCAGTATTGTGCTTTAGAAGCAGTCCCTTGGTTAGCAATACTATTGTTTTACGTCGGTTTCTCTGAATGTGAGTTACTGCGGGTCGGATCCACCGATTGTTTTAAATTCATGTCCATCCATTCATTCTTCGTCCTCACGATTTGAATTCTGGTCAGTGGAGGGTTTTGGACTTTTACTTTGTCATTACATTTCGTCTCATTTCGTACCATTAGGGACCGATGACCTAGATGTTAGGCCCCTTTAAACAACAAGCATCATCATCAAATACGTCAGCCTCGTGTTGGTAGATTTACTGGCACGTTAAAGAACTCATACGAGACGAAATTTCATTACCTCGGCGTCTCCGAAAGCAGCAGACGTAGTTAGTGTGATTTAAATAATTTAAATTATTATTATTATATTTTTGTATACAATTTTATGAACATTGCTGGCTGACAGAAGGGTATTTCATAACATTAGAAGTTCTTCAAAATACAACTAAGGGTAAGATTAATAGAAAATACAGGCCTCTACTGGTGCTACTACCCCCACCGTCGGTATTAATTCTGGTCATGTTCCCACGAGTCAAACAAAAATGTACTATTTTTCTCACTTCACTCATCTGGTAACCTTACATTTGAAGGTGCTCAGATACACCAGCCTCGTGTCTGTAGATTTAAAGACACATAAAAGAACTCTTCCGGGACACAATTTTGGCTCCTCGGTGTCTCCAAAAACCGTTAAAGTAGTTAGTCGGACATTAAAGTAATAATAATAATAATAATAATAATAATAATAATAATAATAATAATCACCATCTTCTTCCGATTTTCCAACACTCTGAAGGGGTCGCGGGTGCGATGTGGTTAGCAGATATGAACCTGGCCTAATTTTCCGACCGGATTTCCTTCCTTTCGCCAACCGTACACTTATGGAAGGATGTATTCACTATTTCATGATTCATTGGTTAGCATTAGGGTGTGTTGTGCTGTAATGACGAGGTGTACATTAAGACGAACACATACACCAAGAGTCTGAGCCAGAGGAATTAACCAGACGCGTCTAAATTCCTCGACCCAGAGCCGGAAATTGATCACGGTACCCACTGATCCGAAGGCCTCTGTGCTAACCTTTCAGCCAAGGTGACTGCTACTACTACTACTACTACTACTACTACTACTACTACTACTACTACTACTACTACTGCCAAGCGATTTGGCTGCATAGTGTGGTAACGTACCTGCAAGCTTACGAGGGACCTTCAATCAATGTTAAGAAAACTTGAAACCGATTTATAGACCATTCGAAAGAGCACATTGAAATATGTAAAACCCTCAAATATTACATCCTATCGTCCATGTATCTAGGTGTTACAGGGTGGTAAAAATGTGCGTGTGGGGATTGTCAGTGTCCAATCGGAGTGAAGTTATTTTGATCTGCTGGCGCGATGTAAGAAGCAGGCGAGAGAGAGGGAGTCAGCACTGTGAGTGCAGTGACGTATCGTGAGTTGTGTACGGGTCGTTCCGAAGTAAGCTTCTACCTATAAAGATGATCTCCCTTAATGCAGTGAATGCGTTATATAATCACTTTAAAGAAAAGAATTCCCAGCTCTCCGCTTTAACCAAAGAAGATGAGACAATGTTTCATTATTTAGTATATATATTAGAGTCTGATATAGAAATAATATATACGCAGACTTTAGATATTAATGAATACGAACCAATATCTGAAACAGTGTTAGTGCCCGACGAATAGCAATCTCCATCAGGGGAATCTACTTCACCTTCATCTAAACAGGAATCAACATCAGAAGGTCCACAAAGGCCGGAAAAGCAGAATAGTATGGCCATTGGAAGAAAAAAAAAGAAAGATTATAAGCACATGGTTGAGTACAAAGAAGCGGAAGCCAAAGCAAACATTTCTCACTTATCATGGAACTATGAAAAAGAGATATCCTTGATTGAAGCGCGATACGGAGTTGTACCGTTTTCAGGAAAATATTGCGAAAGCGGATTCTATTGGCAAGCCATCTTCTAGTTTAACAGTCACAGATAAATTATAAGCAGTTGTACGAGTTGGTGTTTACGAAATTTATGGAAGGTCGCGCAAACAACTTGATAGTGCACGATATGAACTTACAAAAGTGGGCCCGTGAAGAAGCCAAATCACTTGACTTACATTTGTCAACAAGTGCAACATGCGTACGGAATTTCAAGCAGCATTTTCACATAGGTTCACGAAAAGTGACGCAGTTTGTCACACGGAAAGAAGAAGAAACTACTAAAAATCTACTGCATTCCTGGAGAGAAGATACAATGTTGCTTATAGAACAGTGTGGTGCTGGCAATGTTTATAATGCAGATCAATCGGGCATCAATATATAGAATCGCATTTCTGGAGAACACTTGATCGCCGTGGTAAGAAGATAGTGTGTGGTGTTACACAATCACAAAGCGCACAGACACATTCATTCACAATTATGCCGGTAGTATCATGCATGGGACGTCTCCTTTCTTGTCTGTTTATCGTACTGCAGGAATCAAAGCCACCAAGTCAATCTGTCCAGCAGGGTATGTTTAAATCCCCTAATTTAATTATGCAGTTGTCGAAATCTGGAAAAAATGGCAAAGGTACTTCTCCGTATATTTCTGGAGTTAACATTTTTACCTCACACTGGTCCATCGAACTGTTTACTGTTGGATTCCTGGGCGCTTCACTAAGATAATAATTTGACACATGAAGTACTTTCATTAAATAACTATGAACCTGAACAGTTTAAAGTGCAAATCATTCCAGCGAAAACAACTTCTGAATTACAGCCGTTAGACAGGCATTTTTTTCCGAATGTGCAAAACAGTGGACCGACATATCTGCGATTTCGTTGTGTTAAATAATATCGATGTGAACTTGCAACAGCGTAACAATATTATCAAACGCATGTCATTGATCTACAATCAAGAATGTTCACCGTTCTTTCGTTTGTAACATAGACATGGGTGTAAATTAGCGGGCCTAATTTGTACGAATTAAACTTTTGAAAATAGGACAGACTATTGCATTAGGAAAGGAACTGGTAGTTGCGAATTCTTATGGAGGACAATGATAATTGTGATCAGATTTCTTTACTCAAATGTAGCTGGTGCAAGAAGCTATTGTGTTTCGAACATGTTTTATTAATTTCCATTATCATTCACAGGAGATTGAATATGTCGAAGGGGATTAAACACGACTGCCACATTATTGGTGAGCATGCATTTTTAATCAGAACATACTCATACATACAGTGTTTAAATGTTTACCTTGAATATTTTTATCCCTTATGCGATTACATTTACAACACAACAGCAGGTTAGTATTTAATTGCGTCTTTAAAACATGTGTAAATTAATTCTAAGTTTTGTAATTACCGCGTTATGATTTAAAATAAACGAATACGTAATTTAACAGGCGTACAATGTCCACATGGTTCATCGCACTCACAGTGCTGTCTCCCTCTCTCACCCGCTTCTCCTTACATCGCGCCAGCAGTTCAAAATAACTTCACTCCGATTGGACACTGACGACCCCCACCCGCACATTTTTTTCACCCTGTAACTCGTAGATACATGCACGATAGGATGTAATATTCCAGGGATTTACATATTTCAGTGTGCTCTTTCGGGTGGTGTACAAATTGGTTTCAAGTTTTCTTAACCTTGATTGATGGTCCCTTGTTAGATTCGGGAGATAGTGGCTTCGAACCCTATCGTCGGTGGCCCTGAAAATTGTTTTCCGTGGTTTCCCGTTTCACACCTGGCTAATAGGCTACTCAGGCTGTACCTTAATTCAGGCTACGGCCGAGTCCTTACCAGCCCTAGGCCTTTCAATTCGATCGCCGCTAAGCCAATAATAATAATAATAATAATAATAATAATAATAATAATAATAATAATAATAATAATAATAATAATAATAATAATAATAATAATATAATAATAATAGTAATAATAATAATAATAATAATAATAATAATACACCGCAGAGCTGATGCTGTAATCGAACATGATACGACGTTGTTGGTATGTACTACAGCAACTCGAATTGCACTACCGGGAACTTAGAATCACCGCTGAAAAAGCTAGACTACAACCATGGAAGACTACCGACGTACCTTCGCACTGGTTGGAGAAGAATTTTTTCGGAAACTTATTTTCCTGGCCATGACGAGAAATGGCTGAATTGGAAGTCTCTGAATAGATTGAGATCTGGAGTGGGCGGATCAAAGTTTAATTTACCAAGTGTGAATGTGGAGAAATCCAGACTGTACAACATTTGCAATATGGCAACTGTGTCCAGCCTCCTGTACTCAAGAAGACATTCATTAATCCACAGTGAATGCACTGGAAGTAGCCTAATTCTGATCACAAAGAATATAATACAGTAAAACTTGCTCAAGGCGGAATCGCAACGGACCATTTTTTCTTTTCGAATTAGACAAGTTATCGCATTGCACAAAACATCGGGGTTTTGCCTTAAAACACCAATGACAACCAACGTTACACAAAACATGTTACAGCCGGGCTGAGTGGCTCAGACGGTTAAGGCGCTGGCCTTCTGACCCCAACTTGGCAGGTTCGATCCTGGCTCAGTCCGGTGGTATTTGAAGGTGCTCAAATACGTCAGCCTCGTGTCGGTAGATTTACCGGCACGTAAAAGAACTCCTGCGGGACTAAATTCTGACACCTCGGCGTCTCCGAAAACCGTAAAAGAGTAGTTAGTGGGACGTAAAGCAAATAACATCATTTTAAACATGTTACAGTATACAGCAATTTAAAATATTATTTACAGTTGACCCATATCTGCTTACGCATGACGCTCCGTTATTCAGATTGATGTCCGTAGTGCTGTAGTACAAACCAAACTAAACCCCATGGCACTACGGCCCTTGAAGGGCCTTGGCCTACCAAGCGACCGCTGCTCAGCCAAAAGGCCTGCAGATTACGATGTGTCGTGTGGTCAGCGCGACGAATCGAATCCCCTTAGCCATTATTCTTAGCTTTCTAGACCGAGGCCGCTATCTCACCGTTAGATAGCTCCTCAATTCTAATCACGTAGGCTGAGTGGAGCTCGAACCAGCCCTTCGGTCCAGGTAAAAGTCCTTGACCTGGTCGGGAATCGAACCCGGGGCCTCCGGGTTCGCTTCACAGAAATTTCTGACCCCATTGCTTTCCGTCATTTCTTCCTCACGATCGTTCAACCTCTCTTAAACTACTGCTCTCCGATTTGGACAACAGCCGCCCCCTCCAATACTAAGCAGTTAGACAGAGCAGTGTCCTTCTTTGCTGCAATTGTAAGGAACAGAAACCCCAAGCTCAGAAATCTGTCTACGCAGCAGGTATTATTGGCAATTAATGTGTCACCGCTGCACATCAGGCGACAGGTAGATGACCTGAGTTTCCTCCACGAGATCTTAAAAGGACATTACCGCTCGGAACATCTTGTCTCACTCTTCTCTCTCCGCGTTCCTTCCCGCTCCACCAGAACCAAAAACCTTCTCCACATTCCCCACACTCAGCACTCAATACTTCAACGATCTTTCCTAATCCGCCTCCCAACACTCTTTAACAATATTAATAGGAGACAAGAGCTTGATATAGCATCAAATAAAAGTGTATTCGAGAGGTGTGTAAATAGTATCTTAAAGATAAGTTGATGTGAAGGGATTATACCGCCATCTTGACCCACGACGACTTGGCTATGAACATGGACATTCTCACGGTTTTCGATTTGGACAATTATTAGTAGGATGTGTACCTGATCTTGTTATATTTTGTTATGTGTGTTATATTTTATTATGAAAGTTTACGTTTGTTAAATAGTCTGTTGACAGTGCAAGTGAAATTTGCTCAGTGTAGCTGTATCTTGTGCTTCGTGAATAAATAAATAAATAAATAAATAAATAAATAAATAAATAAATAAATAAATAAATAAATAAATAAATAAATAAATAAATACATAAATAAATAAAGCTTTCTTTTCACAGATCAAACAAAGAAACTTGTTTCCTCTTCTTTCCAATCGTGTCTTTCTGAATGCAGTCCTGAGCTGAGTGGAGACGAGTGGAAGAGTTAGTGTAGATGTAATGACAAATTACTTTACGTTACAAAAGCCCTGTGGAACTGTTTGTGGGTTCGAATCTTGTTTTGATCTTCATCTTCTTGCACGATTCCTTATTCTTCTTCTTCTTTTTCTGCCGCCTCCTCCTCATTCTCGGTCTTTCTCACTACTAAAAAGGGCTGCAGCTGATTCTAAAATGGATGTGTCGTAACTTATTCATCACTTCGAATGAAGTTCTCTGCCGCGTAGGGAACGTTTGTTGCTTGACACAAGTTGGATATTGCCGATGCGTTTTCAAACACTTCATTCCTTCCACCATCCGTCGTATCACTCTCTCCGAACACGTGCGTCATTTTTTCCAAAGAATGACATTGATCTTACCAGCACCAGAAATGCACAGATATTGTACGTAGGACTACATCAGTTCCTTATATTTTTCGCATTGTACAAGTAGATTTCAAAGAATATTTTCATGTTTCATTTCCGTTTCTTCGTCGAGGAGATTCCGCATTGTACGAAAAAAGAATATGTAATGGCGTATTGCTTTTAGTGCCTGGAGTGTCCGAGGACAAGTTCGGCTCGCCAGATGCAGGTCTTTCGATTTTACTCCTGTAGGCGCCCTGCGTGTCGTGATGAGGATTATGAAGATGACACATACGCCCAGCCACCGGGCCAGCGAAATTCATCAATTAATGTTAAAATCCCCAACCCGGCCGAGAATCGAACCCGGGATCCCTGTGACCAAAGGCCAGCACGCTAACCATCTAGCCATGGAGCCGGACATTGTACGAAAGTAAGAACATTATAACGTCGTAAACTTCGCCGGGACCGAGAGAATATTCCGTGGTGAACAAGTTTCCGCTGTATTCAGGTTCAGCTTTGAGTACTTTTTACTGTATTTGAACTGTGCCTTATGTTTTTTCGACACGAGAATAAAATAAACCGAGCTCGATAGCTGCAGTCGCTTAAGTGCGGCCAGTATCCAGTATTCGGGAGATAGTAGGTTCGAACCCCACTGTCGGCAGCCCTGAAAATGGTTTTCCGTGGTTTCCCATTTTCACACCGGGCAAATGCTGGGTCTGTACCTTAATTAAGGCAACGGCCGCTTCCTTCCCACTCCTAGCCCTTTCCTGTCCCATCGTCGCCATAGGACCTATCTGTGTCGGTGCGACGTAAAGCAACTAGCAAATATATATATATATATATATATATATAGGCTATATATATATATTGCACTACGGCTGCAGTGGTTACGAATAGTGCACTGTAGGTGTGGTTGATGTATGTTCTCCTGGTCCGGCTCTATGGCTAAATGGTTAGCGTGCTGGCGTTTGATTCGAGGGGCCCCGGGTTCGATTCGCGCCCAGGTCGGGGATTTTAACATTAATTGGTTATTATAATACCAATATAAATGGTCCGTCATTGGACATTATAAATTTTCCAGCTAACTCATTCTTGGTTGCCAGCGTTTCGCCCTCGTGTGCTAGGGTGGGCTCATCAGTTGGTACCTAGCACACCTACCAATACGCTGGCTAGTGCATACCGTGGAGGCCACTGCGTAGGCTAACTGGAGCCATCGGCAGTGGCAATGCACTACGAGACTATGTCTCATTATCAAAAATTGATGCCTGCTTGGCCATCAGATGACATAGATGTTGATTTCGCTGGCAACCAAGAATGAGTTAGCTGGAAAATTTATAATGTCCAATGACGGACCATTTATATTGGTATTATAAATTTACTCATTCAGGACAAATATTTCAGATTCCCTATGGGAATCAACATCTATATCATCTGATGGCCAAGCAGGCATCAATTTTTGATAATGAGACAAAGTCTCTTAGTGCATTGGCACTGCCGGTGGCTCCAGTTAGCCTACGCAGTGGCCTCCACGGTATGCACTAGCCAGCGTATTGGTAGGTGTGCTAGGTACCAACTGATGAGCCCACCCTAGCACACGAGGGCGAAACGCTGGCAACCAAGAATGAGTTAGCTGGGAAAATTTATAATGTCCAATGACGGACCATTTATATTGGTATTATAAATTTACTCATTCAGGACAAATATTTCAGATTCCCTATGGGAATCAACATCTATGTCATTAATTGGTTATTTCCACTGGCTCGCGGACTGGGTATGTGTGTTCTTCTTAAGTTGAAAATTAAAAAAGGAAGAAAACAAGGAAAGCATGTGAAACACCTTGGCTGAATGGTCAGCGTAGTAGCTTTCATTTCAGAGGGTCCGTCGTTCTATTCTCGCCCGGGTGGGGTATTTTAACTTCTCTTATTAATTTTTTTAACTCAGGGGGTGAGTGTTTGTGTTCATCGCAATACACATTTACTATACATACAACACGTCACACTACCGGGCGAGTTGGCCGTGCGCGTAGAGGCGCGTGGCTGTGAGCTTGCATCCGGGAGATAGTAGGTTCGAATCCCACTATCGGCAGACCTGAAAATGGTTTTCCGTGGTTTCCCATTTTCACACCAGGCAAATGCTGGGGCTGTACCTTAATTAAGGCCACGGCCGCTTCCTTCCAACTCCTAAGTCTTTACTATCCTATCGTCGCCATAAGACCTATCTGTGTCGGTGCGACGTAAAGCCCCTAGCAAAAAAAACACGTCACACTAAAAACCATTACTAGACACGCGATAGGGTTGGCTTCAGGAAAGGGATCTAGACAAAAAAAAATGCGGCTAGCTACATCTATAAAAGTATCGACCCCCGATAATTGAGAAAATGTCAAGAAGAAGAAGAAGAAGAAGGGTGTAACTCACATTTTGCATGCATGGATTATATCACACTCCAGAATGTAAGTTCGACGAATAGGAACGGTCCCTTTGTATACTAGGTCACGTGCGTTTAAATCAGGTTGTACGTTTTATTTCTCAGGGTATATTAGGGCACCACCTACGTTAAAAGCAAACGACTGCGATGGCCTTCGATTCGTTGTTAATATTTTCTTTATGAACCCAGTCCCCTGCCTAAGTGTGACTAGTTATTCCGTCGGAGTTCACAACTAATCGATTGTGTAGGCTGAATTGCCTTTCAATTTTTTTCTTTTTCGGTGGAGGAGCGCGGTAAAGAGGTCGAGGTTGCATGTTGTTGCAAATTGGACCGGATTCGTCTTCGTTATGTCGGTTAGTGGTCTGGCAGGCTGCACCTGGGCCTCGCCAGCTCGCTTGGCACTCGCTTGGTATGTGGGATCGCTGTACGGCCCGTTACGTGCCCGAGGAGGGGAGGGGAAGCTAGTTCTTGTCCTGTCCTGACCGGCATCGCACCAGCACCGCCAGATTCCAGTGTCTTCCGTCGTGCAGATCTTGTAACACGTTCAAGGGGAATTTCGCTTAGAGAATAGGGTTGTTTGTAGTACGTCTAGAATTGTAGGTTAGTTCTGTATTCCCCGAACTTCAGCGTTGGTGCGGTATGAAATAATATCTCAAGGAAGATTTGTGTGATAACACTAATGACGTAGAGTCTGGCTAGTGTTTAGTGCTTGTGGTATGAATCATGCAAACCAGTGTAAAATGGACAGTGTTGAAATAAGTGCTGTGATTTCCATTTCGAGTGTCAGTGAAGCATTGTGGTAATGTTTGAGGAGATCTCTCTCATAACATGGAGGTGGTCTTTACGTTAGCAACATTCAGCATCCCAGTATCAGCGGCAGCATCATGAAGTACAATAGCAGTCCAACACCGGTAAGCAAAGCAGGTTATATATTTTAGACCGGCGCCAAGTGCTATGTACTTGTCATCACCACACACACACACACACACACAGCTACTAAACTTCCGGCACCCACAGCAAATTTTAACCTTGATTTTTTGTTGTCTTGTCACCTTGGACTAGGGGTTTGTATAACAACTTTGCTTCTGGTTGACATAGGCCCGATTTTCGTCCTAGTCTCGAATTTAAAAGGAAATGAGAACACTTGAGAACAGACGTGTGTTAACATCGTATTTTTTGAAGTGGATTTTCATGGTCTCACGCTTTTACTTCTCGTAACTGCAGGGACGGCACCTCAAATAACAGTCACTTCATTCCCAGTCTTAGTGCTAATTTATTATTCCAGTCATATAACAAGAAAACATATTATGATGCAAAGCATCTCGACACACTGTAGTTCGTATACGGGCTTACATGAAACAGCATCTTGATAACACAGTTCTTTATTCGTTTATTTCTAACTACTCATAGTGCCATCCAAGGAGCTGATTGAATAACTTAGGACTACACTGCGTTTAACTGTCATCGGCCTTAAGGAACGGCAGGGTGCTATATTTGTCGTGAAATGGGCTTCTTTTACATGTCGGTAAATCTACTGGCAAGGGTCTCTCTAATTTATTAGCCTTAAAGTGTAAATGAGTGGCTCTTCTGAGCTCAGATTGGCAGATTCCATGCCGACCTAGTTCGATGGTATTTGAAGGTGCTCAATTACGTCAGTCTTGTGTTAGCAGCTTTTATAGCATGTTAAATAACCTCTGCGGGGAAAAAATCCGGCTTCTCTGTGGTTTTAGAACATTATTATTATTATTATTATTATTATTATTATTATTATTATTATTATTATTATTAAAATACAAACGAAATGTGCTGGGATTCGGACCCGATCTCGACCTAGAAGTTGATCACATGAACAATTGCCTTACCATCAGACGGTCATGGAGTGATATAATTACGACACTGCCTTTTCAGAACGCGGTAAATTTTCTTATTAATAGTACATTAAAGGTACCATAGGGATAGCTCTAGAAGAGAACGAATATGATAATAAAAAGTGATGTGACACACACATTTCCCTGGATCGCTCCACATGTGTGCTGCTGGTTCGGAAAGTTTGGAGCTTGGTCATGTCTCCTGCGGCTTGTGAAATGTGACTGACTGGTTGGTTGTTGCTATGAAAGGAAAGGCCAAGTACGTTCAACTCTTCAAGATCTTTGTTATTCTCTAAATCTGCAACTTGCCAATTTATGTTTTCCTAACCAAGGGTAACAAACTCGTCCTATCCATATAATGTATCGACAAAATGCAGCGACATATCGAACTGTCGACCCCATTACTATCATTAGATTCATTAGTTCGCCAGGTAGAAGGTAAAACATGCAATAAATCCACGTGGCTACCTTAGAGCCATCCACAACTGCTGGGGCTCCGTGAAGACTTCACTTTGAAAACTCTTAGTTCGTATGGTGCGAATATCGAATGATCCAGAAATGCTTCCTATTGCACCAGCCACCTTGAATGGAATCTGGGTTGGTTACCAGACGTGTTGCGTGGGCCGGGAATATGCTGCTTCCTATTAGCTATTACTACCATTGTGCTGCTCGTCTAGAACAACATGTTGCTAATCTTAAAAAAAAAAAAAATTCGTCGCCTGTCGTCAGATTAAAGACTGAAAGGGGAGAATAGAACTGCCTTAAAATATCTAGATAATGAATATGAAATAAATACGCTTTATTAATGGTAATAACAAAATCCGGGTTGATCGTCTTTTAACTGTGAACATTACAGTAAGTCAATATGACAGTGGAAAAGACATCTTTTGCGATTTCAGATTTTTAGAAAAAAAACCTCTGTAGGAATACCTGTGGGAATGTTTTGACACACAGTATTCTTGCATCGTCCGGCTGTTTGGCTGAACGGTCAGCATAGTGGCCTTCGGTTCAGAGAGCCCTGTCTTCGATTCGTGGTGTGGCCCGGGATTTTAATCACGTCTGGTTTAGTCGTTTAGCTTAGGGACTGTATACACAGTAGAAGAGTGCCTAATATTCGGACAAGCTGTTTCCTTCCCAGTCCAGAGACTTACAAATAAATAAACTGGTAAGGACACCGCAGTGGCACATGCGCACATTAAACTCTCAACAGTTATGGTCAGTTTAGGCAACTGAGCTGAATAATTCTCCTATGGAATTTTTCCTTCATTCACATTATATGGCAATAAATTTAGACTATAAATTCTGTAGCCTCGACAATGAAAATGAAAATTCACAGCCTGTTTCCAGTCATTCGACCGGGTTAGGAATGAATGAATCTTGCGGCGAGGATAGGAATTGTGCCGGCTGCCAAAGCCTGTTGCACTCCTCTGGGGCAACGATGAATGAATGAGAGATGAAATGAAATGATATCAGAGAGTGTTGTTGGAATGAAATATGACAGGGAAAACCGGAGTACCCGGAGAAAAACCTGCCACGTCTCCGCTTTGTCCAGCACAAATCTCACTTGGAGTGACCGGGATTTGAACCACGGAACCCAGCGGTGAGAGGCCGACGCGCTGCCGCCTGAGCCACGGAGGCTCTAGCCTCTACAGTACACGAATTAATTTAGTTTTATGTACACAGGTATTGTGATTGTATAATATTACTAATAATAATAAATATCATGTTCGGCTCCTTGGCTGAATGATCAGCATCGAAATCTTCGTTTCAAAGTATCCGGAATTTTAATCACGGATGGCTAATTCTTCTGACAGGGGGACTGGGTGTTTGTCTCAATACTCTCCTCTTTATACACAACAATTAGTCAGTCACATTACACTACCAACCACTACAGAAACACGCAATAGTGAATATATCTCTCCACATAGGTAATGTAATGTCGTATGGCTTTTAGTGCCGGGATATCCCAGGACGGGTTCGGCTCGCCAGGTGCAGGTCTTTCTATTTGACTCCCGTAGGCGACCTGCGCTTGACGTCAGGAAGGGCATTCGGCCGTAAGACAGGGTCAAGTCCACATGTGCAACGCATTCAACACCCGTGACCCCACCAGGGTATGGGAGAAGAATTGCATCTTCATAATAAACTATTATGGTTCTCAACGTTCAGTCTGCAAGCCTCTAAAATTATTATAATAATTATTATTATTATGATTACTATGATTATTATTATTATTGTCCGACTCGTTGTCTGAATGGTCAGGGTACTGACCTTCGGTTCAGAGGGTCCCGGGTTCGATTCCCGGCCGGATCGCGGATTTTAAACTTCATTGGTTAATTCCAGTGGCTCGGGGGCTGGGTGTTTGTACTGTCCCCAACATCCCTGCAACTCACACATAACACTGTCCTCCACCACAATAACACGCAGTTACCTACATGTGGCAGATACCGTCCACCCTCATTGGAGGGTCTGCCTTACAAAGGTTGCACTCGGCTAGAAATAGCCACACGAAATTGAAAAATATTATTCTTTCTTTCTTTCTTTCTTTCTTTCTTTCTTTCTTTCTTTCTTAACCTGCTTACCCTCCAAGGTTGGTTTTTCCCTCGGACTCAACGAGGGATCCCACCTCTACCGCCTCAAGGGCAGTGTCCTGGAGCTTGAGACATTGGGCCGGGGGATACAACTGGGGATAATGACCAGTACCTCACCCAGGCGGTCTCACCTGCTGAACAGGGGCCTTGGTGAGGGATGGGAAGATTGGAAGGGATAGACAAGAAGGAGGGAAGGAATCGGCCGTGGCCTTAAGTTAGGTACCATCCCAGCATTAGCCTGGAGAAGAAGTGGGAATCCATGGAAAACCACTTTCAGGATGGCTGAGGGGGGAATCGAACCCACCTCTACTCAGTTGACCTCCCGAAGCTGAGTGGACCCCGTTCCAGCCCTCGTACCACTTTTCAAATTTCGTGGCAGAGCCGGGAATCAAACCCAGGCCTCCGGGGGTGGCAGCTAATCACACTAACCACTACACCACAGAGGCGGACGAAAAGTATTATTATTATTATTTTACAGTTTGCTTTACGTCGCACCGGCACAGATAGTTCTGATAGTGAGGATGTGATAGGAAATAGTTTATAGTGGGGAGCAAGCACTGTCCCATTATTTGCCGACAGTGTTGTTCGAACCGACTATCTCCAGAATGCAAGTTCACAGCTGCGCGATCATAACCACACGGTCTTGTCTCGGACTTCATTGAATAATTACGTACCTCATGATGGTGATATTTTAAGTGAAACTGAATCAAGATGCAGCAAAGCTAATGCAGTGAGCTTACAGTTGCGCTTTGCTGTGCATGAATGAAAGCAGGATGGACTCAGGACATAAAACCAACACCAAACCCCATGGCACTACAGCCCTTGAAGGGCCTTAGCCTACTAAGCGACCGCTGCTCAGCCCGAAGGCCTGCAGATTACGAGGGGTCGTGTGGTCAGCAAGACGAATCCTCTCGGCCGTTATTCTTTGCTTTCTAGACCGGGGCCGCTATCTCACAGTCAGATAGCTCCTCAATTCTAATCACGTAGGCTGAGTGGACCTTGAACCAGCCCTCAGGTCCAGATAAAAATTCCTGACCTGGCCGGGAATCGAACCCGGGCCTCCGGGTAAGAGGCAACCACGCTACCCCTACACCACGGGACCGGCGGACTCAGGACATACTATTCATAAATTGGATTGGAATGAGGAGATAGAAGCTTAGTTGGAAATGAATAATGTAGGGATTGGTAAGGTAAGGGTGTAATCTGCCCGAAGGCAGGTCCGAACCTCCGCAGAGGTGTGCCTGAGCCGGAGTTTACGTACTGTAGGGTGGCTAGTTTCTTTCCGCTCCTCCATTCCCTTAAAGCCAACAACAGCGCGTGGCAACCCATCCAAATCTTGACCACGCCCAATGTTGCTTAACTTCGGAGATCACACGGGATTCGGTGTTTCAACACAGCTACGGCCGTTGGCGTATGGATTGGATATGATAATCATAATATTATTTTTATGTCCTAAAAACTACTTTTACGGCATTCGGAAACTCTAACGTGCCGGAATTTAGTCTCGCAGGAGTTCCTATTCGTGCTAGTAAATCTACCGACACGAGGCGGACGTGTTTGAGCACTGAGCCGGGCTCGAACTTGCCGAGTTTGTGTTAGAAGGCCACCGCCTCAATCGTCTGTCACTCAGCCCGGCTGAATGGATTGTAGGAGACGTAGAGGGAGACTCATGTTTACAATAATTTAAAGATAAGAGATGTCGAACTAAACAAGGCCACAGAGCTGGTTAAAAACAGAAAGGCTTGCAGACTGAACGCTGACCGAGCGAGTAGACTACACGATTTTAGTCTCATAGCTGTCCCGCTCCATGGCTAAATTGTTAGCGTGCTGGTCTTTGGTCACAGGGGTCCCGGGCTCGATTCCCGGCAGGGTCGGGAATTTTAAATATAATTGGTTAAATCCCCTGGCACGGGGACTGGGTGTGTGTGTGTGTGTCGTTTTCATCATCATTTCCTCATGACTACGCGCAGGTCGCCTGCGGGTGTCAAATCAAAAGATCTGCACCTGGCGATCCGAAGTCCTTGGACACATCCCGGCACTAAAAGCCATACGCCATTTATTTGTCTCGTAGCTGTGAGCGAGTAGTGGTTAGTGTGATTAGCTGCCACCTCTGTAGGCCCGGGTTCGATTCCTGGCTCTGCCACGAAATTTGAAATGTGGTACGAGGGCTGGAACGGTGTCCAATCAGCCTCGGGAGGTGAATTGAGTAGAGGTGGGTTCGATTCCCGCCTCAGCCAGCCTGGAAGTGGTTTTCCGTGGTTTCCCACTTCTCCAGGCAAATGCCGGGATGGTACCTAACTTAAGGCCACGGCCGCTTCCTTCCCTCTTCGTTGTCTATCCCTTCCAATCTTCCCATCCCCCACAAGGCCCCTGTTCAGTATAGCAGGCGAGGTCGCTCGGCGAGGTACTGGTCATCCTCCAAAGTTGTATCCCCGATCCAGAGTCTGAAGCTCCAGGACACTGCCCTTGAGACGGTAGAGGTGGGATCCCTCGCCAAGTCCGAGGGAAAAGCCAACACTGGAGGGTAAACAGATTAAGAAAGGAAGAAAGAAAGCTGTGAGCGTGCACTTGGAAGATAGTTGGTTCGAACTCCACTGCAAGAGGTGTTCAGTGGTTTTCCGTTTTCACACCAGACAAATACTGGGTATGTATCTTAGTTAAGTCCATGGTTGCTTCCTTCGCAATCATAGCTCTGTCGTTCTCCATTGTCGCCATAAGACCTGTCTGTCGGTGCAACATAAAACAAGTAGCAGACTGAACGCTGAAAGGCAGAACAGTCTTCAGGGCGAAATGCTGTGTTGTTCCGCGATCATACGGGATAACGCATATTTGCAAGGCATACGTGAAAACCATTTTTTATTTTTACTCTGCTAGTACATTGTAAAACGATATTTTTATGTGAGGTAATACAGTAGACAAGAACACGTGGCGCAGTGCAATGGATTGCTTCTGTAAGCTGTGAGTCACTCTTCGTCGCAAGCGCAAGCGACCTGTTGTGACAGGCACAACTCACCTGAACAGAGGGTGATTCACTACAAGAACATTTTTATTATTATTAACAAATACATCGCAATTGGGAAATATCCCGGTGGCAACGATCACTTACAGTAGTGTGATCATAAAGTAAAATTAAAACAGTAACTCAACAACTACAACAATAACAACAACAACTAAAGCAACAAAAGTACATCAAGCAATTCCATGGAAAGAAAATATTACAAGAAATACTACTAGTTTAACATTCTAAATCGAGCGTCATCATGAACAAATTCACACATAACTTAATTATTTCCAGTGGTTAACACTACGGCATACAATACTATAGGTTCAGCTTACTACGAGCTTAACATTACAACACCGTCATATACAAATTCGCACGTACCTTAAGTATTTAAAATTTTTCACTATGACTTACACTAGATTGAACGGTCCAATTACTATAATGTTAGCAATGTAAATACAGCAGGTTCATATACAAATCCATGCATACCACGAACCTACTACGCTGGTGTAGCAGGGGGAGAGGTGATAGATACTCCCACGTGGTCCCAGGTAGCGGTTAGGGGGGTCCTGACCGGCTTGCCGGCGGACTTGAGGGAAATAAAATACCTCTCGCGGACCGAACACACTACCCCCTGCAGGTGGGGACGCACATGTAGAATACACCCGCGGTATCCCCTGCCTGTCGTAAGAGGCGACTAAAAGGGGCCCAAGGGGCTCTCAACTTGGGAGTGTGCATTGGCGACCACGGGGCCCTTAGCTGAATCTTTGCGTTGCTTCCACTTACTTGTGCCAGGCTCCTCACTTTCGTCTATCCTGTCCGACCTCCCTTGGTCAACTCTTGTTCCTTTCCGACCCCGACGGTATTAGAGCATTCGAGGCCTAGGGAGTCTTTCATTTTCACGCCCTTCGTGGCCCTTGCCTTTCTTCGTCCGTTACTTCATTTTTCGAAGTGACGGATCCCTTCTTTCTTCTTCCTTTTTTATCTCTGTCTCTCTCTACCCCCTGTGGGTGGGGGACGCAGACGAAAAATACACCCACGGTATCCCCTGCCTGTCGTGAGAGGCGACTAAACGGGGCGACCAAGGGATGATTGTCTTAGAACCATGAAACTACTTTTGATTAGTACCATCACGCGGGGAACACCATGGGTCGCCTTTACTTGCGAGTAGTACCACCATATTAGGTACGAAATAGGTTTGTGATTAAGTGATTAGTATAAGCAGTGAGTAGGTTCTCCGGTGGGTTTCCAGTACCCGTGAGTCGTACCCATGTGAGCAACACCGCGGGTCTGGGCGTTTCCTGTGAGTTGTACCACTATATGAGCGACACCGTGGGTCTGCGTTGCCTGTGATTAGTACCCACTGTGTGAAGAACACCACGGGATCGTACGGGTCCCTGTGGTTAGTACACCTAGGTGAGGAACCTCATCGGTTTGCGTTGGCTATGAGTGGCGCCATTGTGTGAGAAACACCATAGGTCTGCGTTACCTGTACGACGTACAATACTTGTGAGTAGTACCATCATGTGTGGAATACCGTGAGTCTTCGCTACTTTTGATTAGTACCCCAACATTACAAATACCATGGTTCTACTTTACTAGCGATAAGTACCATTCCGAGGGGCCTTGACCTGGATTTTGGACCCCTTTAGACATCAAGCATCCTCAATTCAGGATTGTTTTTATAAGTGGTCCCTTGATCAGTAATACTATTTATGATCTTTTTTTGAGTTGCATTCCCTGTTTTTTTTTGTTTTTTTTGGTTCATGTCCATCCATTCATTCTTCATGACATTTTTTAAAATTTTGGTCAGTGGATGATTTTGAACCTTTTGTTGTCATTTCATTTCGTACCATTAGGGGCCGATGACCTCGATGTTAGGCCCCTTTAAACAACAATAATCATCATCATCATCATCATCATCAATCCATGCATACCTTTACCGGGGCAGTTGGCCGTACGGTTAGGAGCGCGCAACTCTGAGCTCGCATCCAGGAGATAGTGGGTTCGAACCCCACTGTCGGCAGCCATGAAGATGGATTTCTGTGGTTTCCCATTTTCACACCAGGCTGTACCTTAATTAAGGCTACGGCCGCTTCCTTCCCACTCCTAGGCCTTTCCTGTCCCATCGTCGCCATAAGACCTATCTGTGTCGATGCGACGTAAAGCAACTAACAAAATGCATACCTTGAATAAGCCAAATGCCTTAATACTACAATTTACAGTGGGTTGAGCGTTGTCCGACTCGTTGGCTGAAAGGTCAGCGTACTGGCCTTCGGTTCAGAGGGTCCCGCGTTCGATTCCTGGCCGGGTCGGGGATTTTAATCACTTCTGATTAATTCTTCTGGCTCGGGGCCTGGGTGTATGTGTCCGTTCCAACACTCTCCTCATCATATTCAGACAGCATACCACACTACCAACCACCACAGAAACACGCAATAGTGCTCACATCCCTCCATATAGGGTTGCGTCAGGAAGGGTATCCAGCCGTAAAAAAGGGCCAAATCCACATGTGCGACGCAGTTCGCACCCGCTACCCCATAGGTATGGGAAAAAACGGTAGGGAAAGAAAAAGAAGACAGTGGGTTGAGCGTTGCATTAGAACATGACACCATCACATAGAAGTTCACACACTATTTACAGAATGCTGGAGTATATTCTTGAAGCAGATGGACTGGTTATGTAACTTGGTGTTTACATACATTCGCTGTGTATCATAAACTCAGACACCAGTGCAATGGTCGTTTGACGGTCACCCGTATTGCAGTGAGTATCTACTGTATGTGTTTACAAACAGTCACCACGCGTGTGACGCAAAGCAAGACAGAAAATATTGACTTTTGTTCTCTGAATAGTGTCTGATGTACCATATTGTAGCAAATAAACTTCCTTTATCCCCCTCATTTTGTCGGTATAACTTTCCCTTGGTAATTTCGTGATAATTGGGAATTTATTTAAATACCGTAAACTCGTGCCAATATTTACAAAAATGCAAGTTGTATTTCATTAGACTGACATTTCGGTCGTTAATATTTGTGGTTGAAATAACAGTTTAACTTACCTGTTCTGTGCAACTTGTCACAACTGACAGCCTTTGGTTATTTCGTAATATCCTTGGCAATTTCGTGATAGTCCCTTGGTAAGTTCGTGATGCTTAAATAAGTCCCTTAAAATACTATAAAATTAAAATATGCCTTAGTTTATCAAACAACCATTACAAAGACGTGAACAGAAAATACATATTGCGGGGCGGGAGGAGGGGAATTAACGACTATAAAACAAACGCACCTCACATACATCATGTTGTCACAGTATCCTTAAGTTCATCAAAATACACAATAGAAGACTTCCATAATTCCAAAACTGTCAAATCGAATCTCAGTTCCTGCGTACAGGAACACATTTATATATTCGTTGTTCCAAGTCAACCGACAAAACAAACTGTTCGCCTAGTTTAGGGAAGTAGTGCCCGACATCGTTTTCAGCTTCAGTACGTTTAATAATATAATTTAGAGTGGGCCGTAGCATCTCACGCTCTTTCGAAGCTGTATAAAAGGAGTAGTTTTGCCCCCTTATCAACTTTACTGAATTAATCAAGTTTTCGTTTTTGTATGGTTTTACTTCGGAGACATCTAACATGGAAGAGAAAAATAAGGGTATGGTAAGTTTGTGACACCTTGGTTAATTCGTAGTATGTTAATTTAAATAGACATTATGTTTAAAACACAGTATTTTAAGACTGTAATTTATGTAAGAGTCAAACATGGCAAAATTATGGTATTAAATATGCAAAAATAACTGAAATACATTTCATCAACGCCATATCGGTTAAAAATTTCCCGCAAAATGCTAAAATTTATATCTGAAAAGCTAAGGATATTAAATACAAACCGATGCTCACAATAATATTAAAATGCGTTCAAAAATACGGTAATGTTGAATGTAACCGTATGCTAAATTATAACATCTTACCTTTCTTATCTTTGTAGATATCTGTTATTAAAGCAACGCAAGAATTTTATAGCAAAAAAGACAACAGTAATTTCCCCCAGATGGTGATAATTCTCTGTGACCTACGCTGGGTGTAAATAGAAAGCTTAAGGGGATGTTTCCAGAAACAAGACATGCAGCACTACATGTGTGCGAAAATTTGTGCTTCAAGGACAAAGTATTAATTCGAGAAGGAATTTCAAAAAGTTTTCATGAAATTACCAATATCACGAAATTACCAAGGTTTGCCCTACTGTATGTACATAATAATTCAAAAATCTCCCTCAATATTTTCTTGGCATTTGATAGTAAAAATACATTTCGGGAAACTTTTAGCCAGTGATAACTATATGTCATCGTTTTGGAAGAGAAATGAGCCACTGGATGAGAAAAGGCTTGCCCTTGCGTTCCTACTTAAGCTGTGTATTGCTTCTGAGCTCCAAATATTAAGAATCCCGCCAGGTCGACTCTCTCGAACAGCTTAGAGAATTTTCGATTTTACTAGGGGTCTAGGGAGTTCTCTGGTACCAAGTTTTAAGGTTCTAGGATACCTGAAAGTGATTTATTAATGTCTTTTATCATTTCTATACTTAATACGTACATTGCTACTCTTTGACTTCCGCCTTTTCATTTATCTTGCAGTAGATTCTTCATAGTTTTCCTTTCAACCATTTTAATGTGACGTGTGTGAGGAGGAGGTAATCACTTACTAATGTTGTTTGCCTTGTTACAACTTGTATTTTTTCTCTTTACAGGTGAGTAATGCGAGCAAGCCTACAGTGACATTGTAACTGGGAGTACAAATTACGGTAGGAAAATATGATAACATACTGAAGTATTATTCATGTAATGGTCACTGAATGGGAGGAAACATTGTCCTACACTTTGTGCTGTTGATGGTATACTAGGTGTAACAATGAGATAGACCAAATTTTCAGGACACGTTCCTTACACGTGGAAGAATAAAATATGCTCTATGCTTTCATTCGGCACAGTCTGCCATTAAGACCAAGTCGTCAGCATAGGCCAAACTGCTTACTACATTTCCACCTGACTGAATCCCTCCCTGCCATTTTATACTTTTCAGCAGATGATCCATGTAAACTACGAACAGCAAAGGTGAAAGATTACAGCCTTGTCTAACTCCTGTAAGTACCCTGAACCAAGAACTCATTCTACCATCAATTCTTACTGAAGCCCAATTGTCAACATAAATGCCTTTGATTGATTTTAATAATCTACCTTTAATTCCGTAGTCCCTCAGTGTAGCGAACATCTTTTCCCTCGGTACCTGTCATATGCTTTCTCTAGATCTACGAAACATAAACACAACTGCTTATTCATCTCGTAGCATTTTTCAATTACCTGGCGCATACTGAAAATCTGATCCTGACAGCCTCTCTGTGGTCTGAAACCACACTGGTTTTCATGCAACTTCCTCTCAGCGACTGATCGCACCCTCCCTTCCAAGATGCCAGTGAATACTTTGCCTGGTATATTAATCAATGAGATACCTCGATAGTTGTTGCAACCCTTCCTGTTCCCTTGCTTGTAGATAGGTGCAATTACTTCTTTTGTCCAATCTGAAGGTACCTTACAAACACTCCACGCTAATTTTACTACTCTATGAAGCCATTTCATCCCTGCCTTCCCACTATACTTCACCATTTCAGGTCTAATTTCATCTATTCCTGCTGCCTTATGACAATGGTGTTTATTTACCATCCTTTCGACTTCCTCCAGCAGAATTTCACCAACATCATTTTCCTCCTCCCCATGAGCTTGGTTGTTTGCAACAACACCAGGGTGATTTCCTTTTACATTGAGAAGTTGTTCAAAATATTCCCTCCACCTCTCCAGTGATTCCCTGGGATTTATTATGTGTTCACCTGAATTACTCAAAACACTGTTCATTTCCTTTTTCCCTCCCTTTCTAAGATTCTTTATTACTACCCAGAAAGGTTTCCCTGCTGCTTGACCTCGCCTTTCCAGGTTATTACCAAAATCTTCCCATGACTTCTTTTTGGATTCAACAACTATTTGTTTCGCTCTGTTTCTTTCATCTACGTACAAATCCCTGTCTGCCTCGGCCCTTGTTTGGAGCCATATCTGAAAAGCCTTCTTTTTACGTTTACAGGCTGCTCTCACTTCATCATTCCACCAAGATGTTCGCCTTTTCCCATCTTTATACACAGTTGTTCCTAGGCATTCCCTTGCTGTTTCTACTACAGTATCCCTGTATGCCACGCATTCACTTTCTGTATCCTGAAACTACTTACTGTCTACTGTTCGAAACTTCTCACTAATCGTATCAATGTACTTCTGTCTAATTTCCTCGTCCTGGAGATTTTCTATCCTTATTCGTTTGCAGACAGATTTCACTTTCTCTACCCTAGGCCTAGAGATACTTAGTTCACTACAGATCAGATAGTGGTCTGTATCATCGAAAAATCCGCGAAAAACTCGTACATTCTTAACAGATTTCCTGAATTCAAAGTCTGTTAAGATATAGTCTATTGTGAATCTGGTACCCCTAGCCTCCCATGTGAATAGCCTTATTCTTGAAGAATGTATTCGTAACAGCTAAACCATACTAGCACAGAAGTCCAGCAACCGCTTCCCATTCCCATTAGTTTCCATATCTTCCCCATAGTGATGGGTCATTCGATTCATTTTACTGAATCGATTCATTTGATTCCGTTCACGTTACTGAATCGATACAGTGAACCGATTCACGGCTCATTGGTCACCGCTCCTACTG
The DNA here is from genome assembly GCF_040414725.1 of Anabrus simplex. NCBI lineage: Eukaryota > Metazoa > Arthropoda > Insecta > Orthoptera > Tettigoniidae > Anabrus > Anabrus simplex. The sequence goes on from NC_090266.1 coordinate 124,807,409, forward strand.
CATCTGTGTAGTATGTGCTGGTAAGACAGCAGCAACAGCATTCAGTGCTCGCAGCTGCCATCTGGTCTTTATACTATGAACTCCTTTCTTAGAAAAAATGCTAGTTACTCTAATACATCGAAGGTTTCCGGCGACGCAGGGTGGGAAAGGTGAGGAAGGTAGCAGCCATGGCCTGAATTAAGGTACAATCCCAGCATTTCCTGGTGTGAAAATGGGGAAACTACGGAAAAACCATCTTAACGGCTGCCGACGGTGGGATTCGAACCCACCATCCCCCGAATGCAAGCGCATAGCCACGCGATATTAACCGCACGACAACTCGCTCTGTCATTAAAAAAAGTATTTTTCTATCAGCTGAGGATTTTTTTTATCGTCATATTTTGTATAGGCTACCCGAGATGTACAGTAGCCCGCTGGTTTTCTGATTCAACATACTGGTTTGCGTCTGTCCACATTTGATTGAAGTCTTGTGCAACAATGTGACATATGAACTGAGAAAATACTGAGCCGTTCTTCCCAATATAAAACAGGTCCTTTTGAGTGGTCATGAGCATGACTCATAGTCATAGGGCAGGCTAGAGTTGAGTTTAATTGTCAAATGTCAACTAAGTTATAATACTAAGATTCATTAAACTAATAAATAGTATAACCTAATAGCCTACCTACTTACTGGCTACTTCAGAATTATGTTGTGACTACCTTTTTAACACTGCAAATATTATCTATTATTATCTATTATCTATTATTTAAACCTCCCTGTAAGAAGAGGACAGTGAATGCAAATGGGTATTATCTTCAAATGAGCTGAGCTCGAGAGTCCACTTTCGATGTACCATGATTCACTCTCTCGCTGCAGCGGAAGCTCGGCTCTCCGCGTGTCCAGTGAGCCGATAAGGAGCCGTGTGTATCATGTGTCTCACTGAGCCGCGCTCGTTCACGATTTTTTTTTGCTAGGGGCTTTACGTCGCACCGACACAGATAGGTCTTATGGCGACGATGGGATGGGAAAGGCCTAGGAGTTGGAAGGAAGCGGCCGTGGCCTTAATTATGGTACAGCCCCAACATTTGCCTGGTGTGAAAATGGGAAACCACGGAAAACCATTTTCAGGGCTGCCGATAGTGGGATTCGAACCTACTATCTCCCGGATGCAAGCTCACAGCCGCGCGCCTCTACGCGCACGGCCAACTCGCCCGGTACGATTCTTTCGATGTGCCATGATTCACTGTCTCGCTGCAGCGGAAGCTCGGCTCCCCGTCAACGTCCAGTGAGTGCGCCACTCAGCACTGTCCGCTGGGAGTAAGCTGAATCGTGTGCCGTGAGCTCGCCGTTCCTGTGAATCGATTCACTCGGACACTTGAATGAATCGATACATTGCTTCGAATCATGCATTGAGTAGCCAACACTACTTCCCCACATTTACCAATCACCCTTTCGTATCCTTCAGTTCTATTCCCAGCTCTCGCATTGAAATCACCCAATCCTTGCGGTTGACCCTGACCGCGATGTCACTCAATGCTTCATAAAACTTGTCAACTTCATCCTCATCTGCACCCTCACTTGGTGAATACACGTATACAATTCTTGTCCTAATTCCTCCAACTGACAAATCTACCCACATCATTCGCTCATTTACGTGCCTAACAGAAACTATGTTGCGTGCAATGGTATTCCTGATAAAGAGCCCTACCCCAGACTCTGCCCTTCCTTTTCTAACACCCGGTATGTACACTTTATAATCTCCTATCTCTTCCTCGTTATCTCCCCTTACCCGAATATCACTTACTCCTAGCACATCCAGATGCATCCTTTTTGCTGACTCAGCCAGTTCTACTTTCTTTCTTCCATAAGCCCCATTAATATTGGTAGCTCCCCATCCAATTCCATTTCGTTCGCCAAGTTGTTTCCAAGGAGTCCCTCGCCTGTCAAATGGGAGTGGAACTCCGTTACTCCCATAGGTCCGACGCTTGCTTAAAATGTTCTGAGTTCGGTAAATTCATGAAGCAGGATGCTACCCTACTTGCACATGGTCCAAGTGAGGATATCTCCTCTAACGGGTTATGGACCACCGGTGAATTGTATAGTCCTAGCCGCCTGAGCACAAGGAGGGCCATGACTCCGAATATGTCCGAGATGCCCACTCCCATTCCATAGCAACTGGTATTCCGACTCTCAGGACCACTTACTAGGCCACTCAGCCGTTGCCCATGGTTCACGAACTAGGACGCGACTACAGTAACCCACAAACATGAACCACAAACATTGTAACTAGTTGATGACTACTGATAAATAAAATGAATAAAATATATAAATAAAATTACTCAAAAACTTAATAAAATTAATAAGCATAATTAACCGAAATGTCCGTAGTATGGGCGCCAGAGTTCACCAGAATGGATCCCTCGAATTTAGATAAGAGCATGATAAACTTTATATCCCAGGGCGTGTACATAATGCTGCGTACTGGTACATCTGCTGCAGGCCTTACCTAACCTCCTGAAAACGACTAATTAGGTAGGAACTGCACCTAGGTTTATCAATAACACTGATTCTAAAATAGCTAACTATATTCTGAACAAATTCCGTCCATGAGCACCTCATCGACATACAACATTATACATATAATACACACATAAAATATTGCTGGAAGACTCCATATTTACAACAACAATAATGAAAACCGTGGGAAAACGAAAGCGAGAACTAAGCTACCATTTGTAGATAGTCCGATGAACAATGTACATGTATGAAGATAAATACCCTTCACTGTCTCTTTATCAATTCGACTTACCGATTCTCATAATCGGCAGTTATCACATCACACAGATACTGTACCTTGTACTACTGTGTTCACATATTTTAACACTTGTAAAGATATATACACACGTCTGTCGATCCTCAGCATAAATATATGGAAAGTCTGAGATAGCTTTCACCAACATATAATGCTAGGCCGCCACAAGTGCTACAATACTTAATGCGCAAGCACTCTCCACAATCAGCCACTTTCCACGAACATAACACGACTACGCTCCACGAACGTTTGAAGTCCAGTCCATTGCAGCCATGTCACTCCAGTACCGTGTATCAGCACCACTTCCTTCCCGAACAGTGCCTCAGTTGTAGTTGTAGTTATCTTCCTTCTCGTTCCTTTACAATCACCTCTACAATCACCCTTACAATGTTACTTACAATGTCACTTATAATGTCTCCTTACAATGTCATTCATAATGTCTTGGTTGCCGCCGTATCATCAACCTTTATAGACATCAACATCCCCCTCCTCTCAGATGAGACGTCTGGATTGGTGCTTGCCAGCCAATCATGAGTGAACCTCTTGTCAAGACATGCCCTGAACTTCTCCTTTCTCCCAAGAGATAAACAAACACTCGGGAGTTTTACATGAATCACCAAATTTTCCCTGGTACAACAACAAGCTTATCTCATCAGGCTGGGATATATACATGAGTAATGGAATTTCCTGACACAAGTACATCACAACAGACACTGGGGCAGCCATATGACTCATTCAAATTACCAGAGTTATTAAAGCAATGTTTTCCCACTCATGCAAAACAAATTACTCATACCTACATATGTGGATATCTTCCAGCTTATAAATATAAATGACAAAACATACAAATGAAATACCGATAATAATAATAATAATAATAATAATAATAATAATAATAATAAATCGAATACTGACAATAATATCTCTACCTTCTACATATAATTCGGGGGTGTGATATATGTACTATCACATAACGCCCCCTTGGTGAATCGATGATATCACATATTATGATTCACCATAAAGCAGAACTTCATACATAACCTTATAATGGCATAACTGAACACATAATTTACTGTGATAATGATATATACATTGCGTCTACTGCATTGTATTCGCACACACGAAATACAATTTGTCCAAACAATAATAATAATAATATGGCTATATACACACAACTCTGATTGTTTCACATACCATTGAACACAATCCCTTCTTGCTACTGTACACATAACTCATAATTGATAATATATACATTCAAGGTGCAGATCCTATCTCTTATATCTGCGAAGGCTATAGATATTAAATGTCCCAAGGACCTTATTTTCAGCGGTTAGGAGCCTATAAGCACACTTGCCTATTCTACTGTCCACAGTATACGGACCCTGATATTAATGAAAAAACTATACATAAACTTAACATTGGCATCGATAGACGAGGAATGCGTACCGCAATAAAAACTAACTACGTTTAGAATACACTCTATCTCACACACAAAGATTCATCCCATCCAGTCACACAAGAATCATACAAACTTTCATTCGGAACATTCATAAAAAGGAAATCCCTCTTTCTGAAATATTCGGGAATCTTACAATATTTACTCTTCCACAAGCTCATAATTAATGCAAGCAAACAGATCACATACTTTTTCACACATTCCACATCGATATCACTCAGCACGTCATTCAAATCTTTCACACATCTCTCAGAATTAAATAAAACATAACACACACGCTTGGGTAGACTTTCTTTCATCTCACGCACACTTCCATTCTCACACACGCTCACTCTATTATTGTAATTCTTACCATAATTCACTATAATGTTGCTATCATTACCACTTAATGACCCAACAATTAATCCATCTTCACCACCTTCCATATCAGCTCCTACTTGCACCACTTTCATGCCAACAACACTGCTACTTTCGACTCTCTTATCAGAAGTTTCATTAATCTCAAAGTCACCATTTTCACACATAATTGACCTAACTTTACTCTCCTCACATACACTTAAATCAACAAAAACATCCTCATGATGTATACTCCGTGAACACTCTTCACTCACAAAACAACCTTCATCAACTTCACAAAAAACTTCACTTTCAATTTCAGAAACTTCCACAAGATTATCGATCGCAACACCGCTATTACCATCACCACTAGTACAAAGTAAGTCATCCGACAAATCATTCTTACTTTCATCACGCCCCCTATTCTCAAAATCTCCCTGAACACAAAACACATGGTCATACAATGATTCCTCTTTCACGTCTACCTCGTAACTTACCTGTTTCATCGCGCGAATAGGAATTTCGGTATCGGACTGCCTATCTGACCCAACTAAGAAGTCCGATTCCGGTTTAAATTACTTGACGTGGACTGTTCACTATTATCATTTCTCGGCACTTGATCTGGAGGTCTTTGATCCGTACGCCCCCTACTTTCTGATTCCCCTTGATTAGGTCTTCTGCCAAAATATTCCTGGTGATTAACTCCCTGATTAGACTGTCTGTTTCCCCTTCCGGAATTACCACCCTGATTCCCTTGCCTAGAATGACTGCAATTCTGATTATTCCTATCTCCCGCTACCTGATTACCTTGTCTCCCATTATCCCCGTAATTTCTACCTTCACTTTGCCTAGTCCTCCCCTGCCCTTCCAAAGCATCAAACCTCTCTAACAGCTGCTCTAATTCCTTGATCGTAACAATATTCTGCATACATGCAGCTAATCCGACCTTCTCAGGAAAATGCCTCAACATCTGGCGGACTGTATCTCTCTCCGATGCTAGACCTTCAATATTCTGGCTAATCAGAACATGCGCCAAGAAATATTCAGTCATAGACACACCTTCCTGAGGTCTATATTTGCCAAATAGCACGCGATCTCTTTCCCTTCCCTGAATAGCTTCACTCCAAAATTTAGAACTAAATTTCTCCCTAAATTCCTCCAAACTCGAAATACCCTGTCTATAAACTTGGAACCAGGATCTCGCTTCTCCAACAAATGCAATATCCAACATCTCATCAACCATACTCCACTCGATCAAACCATCGTCAAGATTCTTGGAAAACCGTTTCTCCACCGTTTTCAAGAATTCCATCGGATTAAACTGCCGACCATTAAACTTGGGTAATTCAGAGTCCTTCGTACAAGATACGTACCTATTACATATGCTGCTACCTACTTGGATTTGACTGATCTCCTGCCTTAACTTTACATGACATGCTTTAATTCTTTCTTCAACTACCATTCTGGCATTTCCTTCTACTGACTTGAGGTCTTTCTCCAATTTCTCAGTCTTTTCATCTATTCGCTTCGCTAAAACATTCTGGCTGGTTTTAATTCTATCTATTTCTTCGACTTTATCTTCCACTATTTTTATTCTCTTATCACATTCCTTGCTGTTTTCAACAAATTCCTTCCTAACAACATTAAATCGGCATTCGATTTTCTCAGTCAATTCCAAGCGTTGAGATTCAACCTTATTATTGACTTCCTGAATTTAATTCAACACTCTGATTATCGATTTTACTAGACAGTTCAACCTTATTATTATCGATTTTACTGGACAATTCATCACTCTTACTATTAGAAACAACACTCTGATTATCAATTTTACTGTTAACAGCATTTAATTCACCCTTCAACTCATTAAGAAGCGATGTAAGGATATTGAACATTGAAGTCTCGCCTTGATCCCCTACATTCTGAGTTTGAGGCGGGTTACGAGATTCCTCACCTATCGTTGCCAATAGATCATTCCTACTATCAGCCATTTCGCTAGTCTCACTTAAATTAGATAAACTCAATGTGGTGGAATTCTTTTGACTTCTCTTATCCTGATTCATAGTACCAACAACTTTAACAACCTCTCTACTTCTCAATTTTATAATACTCGACTCGCTACAACATTTCTTCATACTCCAACTTACATATCACGTACATATAAAACACTTCACTGACATAGTTTGCAGAATTCCAACCACACCTGACAAGTGCACCTACGCTTATAAGCCTAACAGATGTACCAATCATTCAGCCACACGTTGGGAAGCCAATTGTAACTAGTTGATGACTACTGATAAATAAAATGAATAAAATATATAAATAAAATTACTCAAAAACTTAATAAAATTAATAAGCATAATTAACCGAAATGTCCGTAGTATGGGCGCCAGAGTTCACCAGAATGGATCCCTCGAATTTAGATAAGAGCATGATAAACTTTATATCCCAGGGCGTGTACATAATGCTGCGTACTGGTACATCTGCTGCAGGCCTTACCTAACCTCCTGAAAACGACTAATTAGGTAGGAACTGCACCTAGGTTTATCAATAACACTGATTCTAAAATAGCTAACTATATTCTGAACAAATTCCGTCCATGAGCACCTCATCGACATACAACATTATACATATAATACACACATAAAATATTGCTGGAAGACTCCATATTTACAACAACAATAATGAAAACCGTGGGAAAACGAAAGCGAGAACTAAGCTACCATTTGTAGATAGTCCGATGAACAATGTACATGTATGAAGATAAATACCCTTCACTGTCTCTTTATCAATTCGACTTACCGATTCTCATAATCGGCAGTTATCACATCACACAGATACTGTACCTTGTACTACTGTGTTCACATATTTTAACACTTGTAAAGATATATACACACGTCTGTCGATCCTCAGCATAAATATATGGAAAGACTGAGATAGCTTTCACCAACATATAATGCTAGGCCGCCACAAGTGCTACAATACTTAATGCGCAAGCACTCTCCACAATCAGCCACTTTCCACGAACATAACACGACTACGCTCCACGAACGTTTGAAGTCCAGTCCATTGCAGCCATGTCGCTCCAGTACCGTGTATCAGCACCACTTCCTTCCCGTACAGTGCCTCAGTTGTAGTTGTAGTTATCTTCCTTCTCGTTCCTTTACAATCACCTCTACAATCACCCTTACAATGTTACTTACAATGTCACTTATAATGTCTCCTTACAATGTCATTCATAATGTCTTGGTTGCCGCCGTATCATCAACCTTTATAGACATCAACATCCCCCTCCTCTCAGATGAGACGTCTGGATTGGTGCTTGCCAGCCAATCATGAGTGAACCTCTTGTCAAGACATGCCCTGAACTTCTCCTTTCTCCCAAGAGATAAACAAACACTCGGGAGTTTTACATGAATCACCAAATTTTCCCTGGTACAACAACAAGCTTATCTCATCAGGCTGGGATATATACATGAGTAATGGAATTTCCTGACACAAGTACATCACAACAGACACTGGGGCAGCCATATGACTCATTCAAATTACCAGAGTTATTAAAGCAATGTTTTCCCACTCATGCAAAACAAATTACTCATACCTACATATGTGGATATCTTCCAGCTTATAAATATAAATGACAAAACATACAAATGAAATACCGATAATAATAATAATAATAATAATAATAATAATAATAATAATAAATCGAATACTGACAATAATATCTCTACCTTCTACATATAATTCGGGGGTGTGATATATGTACTATCACAACATGAACCATTTAACTTTTAAGCCTAAAAATAAAAAGTCTTAATTCTTTGCGTGGTTGGCAACATAATTATAAGCTATATATTTTAGTCTACAGATTTATCAACATTTTAAAATGGCCTTCATGAGAGGAGGGGTTTGGAGAGAGTGTACGCGTGATTAGCTTAGCTGCTGGCATTCCACCTGGAAGAATGTCGTTCGAATCCCGGTCGATCCTGGGTTGAATTTCATTTCAAAATTCACATGGTGTCAGGAAGGGCTTTAAGCTCCGACCGAAACCAAAATGTACCTGGGTAGTGAGCCCAGAAATCACTGCGATAAGCTGAGAAAGTTTATTCCGGCCTCTTGGCTGAATGCTCTTCGATTCAGAGGACTCTTGGTTTGATTCCCTGACAGACCGAGGATTAGTTAATTCCTTCAGCTCGGGGATGGGTATTTGTGTTCGTCTTATACGCATTTCTTCTTCTACATTCACCACACCACACCGCCAGCCACCACAGAAACACGCAATAGTAAATTCATCCCTCCATGTCAGGTTTGAGTGAGGAAGGGTCGTAAAACTGGGCCAGATCTTCCTCGTGTGCCGACCCCAGGAGATTAGGTTAAGGCGAAAAAGAAGCTAACATATCAATTCGTCTGTGTTTTTTTGCTTTCTCTGTGTAGGCCTACTGGAAACTCTAGAAAGTATTTCATCCTTGGAGAAAATACTGTGATACTTTCTCAAACAGGATAACGTTCTTTAATATGGACACTACACTGTACTTGGGAGTATGTATAGGAGGCTACTCTATTCTCAGCAGGAAGTGTAGTGCACTGTTGTTCTCAAAAACACCTCCCCAATTGGCTTTGGTGTGAGTGACTGAAGCCAGAAATTGCATCTCCGGGCCTACATTGGGGTCGTAAACACAGAACGTGCAGATTAACTTGGATAGGGGGAGGAAAATAACCTTGTTACCATTCCTTTACGTAGAGGTACATCTCGAAAGCATCAGACTGGTAATACGTTATCTCGGATACAATGTACTCTAGCGGTAGCACATTAACTTCAGTCTGGTTCGCTGGCTTTGCTATTGAGCATAAGTGAGAATGAATCTTGAAACATTTATAGTGGACCCAATTTTTATGAACCTACTTTATTCTCATAGTTGCCCTGTTATATTTAAATGCTACGGCAATATTTTATATTTTACCAAGTTATTGTTTTATAGAGTCGTTGGGTGAGTTTTCAACGGTTGGTTTCTGGTTCGGATTCCCGGCCGGGAATGGAATTTTATCCGTACCTGGTTAATTCCTTTAATTCGGGACTTCATGTTATTGTTTGGCTTACTGCATACCACTTCATTAACACACTACACTGCCAACCACTACAGGAACATGTAATGCAGTAGTCTAGTTGATTAATACATCCTACCTCATATGGCTGAGACAGTAGAGCCCAGCTTGCCAGGTTCGATCCCAGCTTAAACCAGTGGTTTGAAGGTGCTCAAATACGTCAGCATTGTGTTGGCATATTTACTGGCACGTAAAGGGATAAAGATCCTTTACAATATGAATAAAAGACAAGAAACCGATCGAGTTGGCCGTGCAGTTAGAGCGGCATAGCTATGAGGATGCATTCGGGAGATGGTGGGTTCGAATCCTACCGTCATTAACTGTACAAGTAAAAACGAATAGTAGCCACACTTGCGCACAACTGCCTATCCATTCTTTTTCTGAAATATGATAAAAGATTTTACGTCGTATAATGGTGCAATGGCAGTATGTTATAATCTTTTTTATGAAAGTTAACTTTCACAAAATATTTTATGAAAGGTCTTTGACAAATTTCTTTGATAGTGTAATACCAGCCTAACGGATAGCACCAGGTATTATTGTACTTGAGAGATGGCTTGCGGAACTAGGATTTGCGCTCACCTACAGCCACTCCCATTTCGCAATGCAGAGGCGTCTCCTCACGGATCAGTTAGCTGGAGTAATGAAAGTGAAGGAGCGATGGTTTCATCACATGACCTGACCCTTGCTCCACAGTGCAGGAGCCAAGGACGCAGGGAAAAGGTGGTGAAACAACGCCCAGCTCACCCAGCTCACATCCCAATCAGTCGTTACTTCGTTGTACGCACCCTAGACATCACGGTCAACAACTTCGAGCACTTGGTGTGTGGTCAGATAAGCTGTGTCAATGTATACAGTAGTGGAGTAGCTGTTATTAATTAACACGGAAATCGGTGCGCTCCAGACGTTAAGCAAGAGGCCAGCAATCTCCTACGTAGAAAACCACGGATAATGACTTCTAGTGTGGTCACGAGTGACGATTCAGACATTCTCAGTTGCTTTCATATGCCTGAGTGCACTCCTACTACGATTTAATGGACGTTATAACTGAAGTTTAAAAATGAATAGCTTTCTTTATTTTACTAAACCCAGATTTCCAATCCTGCCCCCCCCCCACAATGGCGCAGCAGCCCCGAAGGGCCATGGCGTACCAAGCGACCGCTGCTCAGCCCGAAGGCCTGCAGATTACGAGGTGCCGTGTGGTCAGTAACACGAATCCTCTCAGCCATAATTCTTGGCTTCCAAGACTGGGTCCACCATCTCACCGTCAGATAGCTCCTCAATTATAACCACGTAGCCCGAGTGGACCTCAAATCAGCCCTCAGATCCAGGTAAAAATCCCTGACCTGGCCGGGAATCGAACCCGGGATATCCGTCCAATCTTGGCCTGTCTTTAATCATTCGATAAACTTATATTTGTACAAAAGCTTTCTGGTTTTCTGTTCCCTATATCTATGACTCCTTACCTATCCAGATCTTCTCTTCATTTTTTCTTCCTGCCTTTTTTTTTTTTTGCTAGTGATTTAACGTCGCACTAATGCATCAGAGGGGTTGGGACACTTGCACGGAGCTTTCCACTCTGTCTAACAGTACTTGATAAGTCAGAAGTAGGAAGACGACATTTGCACGGAGTGACACTAGCACGGAATTGATTTTCATACACTCCGGTGTAAATAGACAGCCTCGATTGAAGAGCTGGTCTACCTCTTCGGTATAAATTGTTGAACTGTTACCCTTGCCCCCACTTTTGTTTGCTACAATTTCCCTCACTTCGTTTGCCGCTTCATCCGGAATGCAAACAAGACTTGCCTCGCCTAAAACTATACTATTTTAATTTTCTCGGTTATTCTTCTTTTACATTTACTTTTCGTGAAAACTACGCCAATATGTCAGTTGATATTTATTGGTATGGTCCACAATGTACTTATGTCCGTTGTAAATTAACAAAGGCTTGTTGGTCTTGATGAACACCAGTTCAACACGGAACTCTAGTTGTCACCAGGTAGCAACTGTAGCATTGAACTGTAAAGGCTTCTATCTATCTATCTATCAATCTATCTATCTATCTATCTATCTATATATCTATCTATCTAACTTTTTACCGCGTGGACTTTCCTCTCCCCTACTTCTGCATTCCAACCCTCCTTGGTCCTCCGTGCAAGTGTCACTGTTCGACATACACATGCTTAGTAATTTCCGGGAATGTTTGGCGTTCCGTGTTAATGTTAACACATTCCATCTCCGTGCAGGTGTCATCACCTCGCATCAAATGTATTCGGCAACGGAAAGACGGGAAAGGGCTAGAATTGGAAAGGTAGTAGCCGGTGGTCTTAATTAAGGTACAGCCTGGTGTGAAAATGGGAAACCACGGAAAACGATCTCCTGAGTTGCCGACGGTAGGATTCGAATCCACCGACTCCCGAATACAATCTGACAGCAACGCGACGCAAGTCACGCAGCCACTCGCTCGGTCATCTGGCTAAAATTGTCCGTGGTAACAGACAAGCCTCACTGGCTCAGATCACATCCACATTCAATGCTGGAGGTGCTAGACGCATAACCTACAGGTCAGTGCAGTGTTCTTTAACGTCGGTGGGATGTGGACCAGAAGACTTGTAGAGTGCCGTTGTTAACACCACGGCATCGAGCACAGAGTCACACCTTGGCGCGAGACGGTGCTAATTAGACACTAGAGACCTGGCGACATGTAGCTTGGGTGCGATGAGTCAGTGTTCCAGTTGTTTCGAGCGGAGGTAGGGTTCGGATATGGTGCAGGGCCCATGAAGCCATGAACCCCAGTTATCAAGAAGGCATCGTTCAGGCTGGTAATAGGTGCATAATGCTGTGGGGTGTGTTCAGATGGCATGGGCTGGATCCACTGATCCACCTGAACGGGTCGTTGACCAGTGAGTGCTAAGCTGAATTCGTTGGTGACCACTTGCAGCCCTTGATGGACTGCACGTGCCTTTTCAACGATGAGATATTCTAGCAGGATAATCGGCCGTGTCATCTAGCCCAAGTTGTCCAGAATTGAATCGGGGAGCATTTTGGAGAGTTTGAACGACTGCTTTAGCCTTCTCGCTTGCCTGATATGAACCCTGTCAAGCATTTACTGGACGTGCTGGTGAAGTCCATTTACTCCCAATACTCTGCATCTACAAATAGCAGGAAGCTCTTGGTAGCTATCCAAACGACTTGGGTCAGAATGTCTCTATAGGTGTTTCTTCCACTTTTGGAATGGATGCCACGACGAGTTGCTGGAGGAGGGCCTAGACCAAACCTTTACCGACTAGCATTTCAGTTAAAGTCTTGTTTATTACTCTCTACTGTCTATTGTGTCATCGGTTATTATACATGAAACCTGTCATCTGACTTCATTTAGATATGACATTGCATTATATATAAATTCATTCGACTGGATGTTTGATGATTTTATTTTGCATACGTTACTGAGAATTGCATTTAGAAACAGGTAAAGTTTAAGAATAAGACATATTTTATCTTTTTTGCTTAGTTGCTTTACGGTGCACTGACACAGATAGGTTTTATTGCGACGATGGGCTAGGAATTGGAAGGAAGCGGCCGTGGCCTTCACCAAGGTACAGCCCCAACATTTTCCTGGTGTGAACATGGGAAACCACGGGAAACCATCTTCAGGGCTGTCGACAGTGGAATTCGAACCCACTATCTCCCGGATGCAAGCTCACAGCTGCGCGCCCCTAACCGCACGGCCAAATCGGCCGGTAGATTTTTTATCTTTAAATTAATAACATTTGTAATAGATATGGCCATAGAATTAATTGAGACATACCTCTTTGTTAAAGCGTAATATTACAATATGCTATGTTGCTAGGTTTCCTACCTAATTATTACTTGTTGAAAACATTAAAATATGTTAGTAGGCTATGTTGCCTGATGCGCCACGTTCGCGTGTCACCTAGCGGCACGCGTGTCATAGGTTCGCCATTCCTGGCCTAGACGATATTATACCCCGATCCCATGACTTATGTCATGTCAGTGTAATTGAAGATTTAAGTACGCTCCGTAACCAGGGTCAGTCTTTTGATTTTGGTAAGTCTAGAAGTCTATTTCTGTAGAAGTACCTTATGTAACATGTCTCATGTTACCTTCTTCTGTACTGCAAGATTTCTGGGAATTCATGTCAGTAATTACTAATTCTTTGTCGCTATTACAGTTCAGCCTCGTACAACACTTTTAAGACAGACCCTCCGATGGGGGTGGGCAGCTTCTGCAGTGGGAAGGAGACTACGTGTCCGTGTACTGTAGGGAGGTGTATTGTGGGTTCCAGGAAGGTTAGGGACGGAAGGAACAACTGCCCACTGAGCCACAGGAATTTAACATTCGGGGATAGGCTGGAAATTTAACCCAGAATCATGTGGTCTGAAAACAGAACGCTGAACATTCAGCCACGGAGTCAACCAGAAAGAAAACCTATCGCAGCTTACTCTCGGTGTTCAATCCACTCGTTTCCCAGTCTGTAGTGTCACATCCCTAAACAACATCGCCCTTTTTAACTGATGAAAACGTAATATCAATTTTTGTGTCGCTGTTCTCTACTACAGTATGTGTCTCCTTTGTGACTTCGCCTCGATATCCAGTGAAATTTATTGCTCATGTTCAGGCTTTGTTTGACGATCATTTTATGGCGCATCTTATATAACATACAGATATTCTGAAAGATAACTTGTTTCGCCAGCTTGGTCTAGCAGTTAACATGGTAGCAGCCTACGTTGGTAATTACCAACCGGATGAATATTTGTAGTCCAGTTGGTCAGGTCGTCAGGGTTATAAAATTCCAAACGGCATTCCGGCTTCGAGGCGAGCCAACGCTCCATTTTTACTTTATCTCTTCTTCTCCCCTTTTCTCTTATATGTGAATGAAAATGACAATATATGGCAGGCTTGTACAATTATTATTATTATTATTATTATTATTATTATTATTATTATTGCCCGCCTCTGTGGTGTAATGGTTAGTGTGATTAGATGCCACCCCCGGAGGCCCGGGTTCGATTCCCGGCTCTGCCACGAAATTTGAAAATTTTTATGAGGGCTGGAACGGGGTCCACTCAGTCTCGGGAGGTCACCTCAGTATAGAGGGTTCGATTCCCACCTCGCCCATTCTTAAAGTGGTTTTCCGTGGTTTCCCACTTCTCCAGGCAAATGCCGGGATCGTACCTAACTTAAGGCCACGGCCGCTTCCTTCCCTCTTCCTTGTCTATCCCCTCCAATCTTCCCATCCCCCCACAGAGCCCCTTTTTAGCATAGCAGGTGAGGCAGCGTGTGCTAAGTACTGATCCTCGTCCCCAGTTGTAATCCCGACCCAATATCTCACGCTCCAGGACACTGCCCTTGAGGCGGTAGAGGTGGGATCCCTAGCTGAGTCCGAGGGAAAAGCCAACCCTGGATGGTAAACGGATTAAGAAAGAAAGCAAGCAAGCAAGAAAGAAGGAAAGAAAGAAAGAAAGAAAGAGAGAAAATTATTATTATTATTATTATTATTATTGTTATTATTATTATTATTATTATTATTTAATCACTTAGTCGTCCGCGGTTGGTTTCAAATTTCGTGGCAGTGCCGAGAATCGAGCCCGGGCCTCCGGGTGTGGCAGTTAATCACACTAACCATTACACCACAGATTCGGGCTTGTACAATTAACATTGTAAATGTATTTATTTATTTATTTATTTATTTATTTATTTATTTATTTATTTATTTATTTATTTATTTATTTAGCTTCTTGCAAGTGGTAAAGTTCGGGCACCTGGACCTCACTTACACTTAATTACATTTCCAACACTTTAGTGGAGATACATTAACTTATGATAATACAGTTGTTTCAAAGTAACTTCATAGCGTGAGGTTTTTTTACTTTTACTGTTTTTTTTTGTTTCACATTCTATCCACCGATTATCATAATTGATTAATTGGTTATAAAATGAAGGAAAAATTGGAAGATTTACAAGACGGGATGGTAGCAAACAAGTGTATGATGGTCCGAAACCAAAAACAGACCTGATATTTTATTTCAAAAATTCCACATGTACGAGCTGGGTTTCGAACAGCGGTGTTATAGGTAGAAAACCAGTGGCAATGTCATTTAGCTATCATTCCCCTTTAGACCACCATTAATTGCAAACAAAAGGACGTTCTCCCTTTAAACTGGGTTGCTTGACCTAGCCGGTAAACAGCCTTTATTTGGGCTGATTGTACCTACACAAGTCCGCCTCTGTGGTGTAGTGGTTAGCGTGATTAGCTGCCACCCCCGGAGGTCCGGGTTCGATTCCCGGCTCTGCCACGAAAATTTGAAAAGTGGTACGAGGGCTGGAACGGGGTCCACTCAGCCTCGGGAGGTCAACTGAGTAGAGGTGGGTTCGATTCCCACCTCAGCCATCCTGGAAGTGGTTTTCCGTGGTTTCCCACTTCTCCTCCAGGCGAATGCCGGGATGGTACCTAACTTAAGGCCACGGCCGCTTCCTTCCCTCTTCCTTGTCTATCCCTTCCAATCTTCCCATCCCTCCACAAGACCCCTGTTCATCATAGCAGGTGAGGCTGCCTGGGCGAGGTACTGGTCATTCTCCCCAGTTGTATCCCCACCAAGTGTCTGAAGCTCCAGGACACTGCCCTTGAGGCGGTAGAGGTGGGATCCCTCGCTGAGTCCGAGGGAAAAGCCGAACCTGGAGGGTAAACAGATGATGATGATGTTGTTGTACCTACACATAGACCTATAAGAAAATAAATGAAAAAATCTTCAGAAACCTCACAAGAAAGTCGCCTGACGAATCTTAGGTGAGGCACCCGGTAATCTCCGAACTTAGCCAAGGCAGTTATGAAAAACCACAGATCGAACCTATCTGAATCCATCTATTCGTGGTAATCAACTGATCAATGTACGGCTCTATGGCTAAATGGTTAGCATGTTGGCCTTTGGTCACAGGGATCCCGGGTTCGATTGGTTAATTCACCTGGCACGGGGACTGGGTATATGTGCCGTCTTCATCATCATTTCATCCTCATCCCGAAGCGCAGGTCGCCTACGGGAATCAAATCAAAAGACCTGCACCTGGCGAGCCGAAGTCCGCGGACACATCCCGGCACTAAAAGCCATACGCCATTTCATTTATTCAACTGATCAATCATCAAAGAACTTGGAAACGGTCGCCTACGGGAATCAAATCAAAAGACCTGCACCTGGCGAGCCGAAGTCCGCGGACACATCCCGGCACTAAAAGCCATACGCCATTTCATTTATTCAACTGATCAATCATCAAAGAACTTGGAAACGGTCGCCTACGGGAATCAAATCAAAAGACCTGCACCTGGCGAGCCGAAGTCCGCGGACACATCCCGGCACTAAAAGCCATACGCCATTTCATTTATTCAACTGATCAATCATCAAAGAACTTGGAAACGTATCGAATATATCCCTTGATAATTATGGCAACCCCTAATTCCTCTTCCTATAAATGATTATTTGTCCCAATTTGCCCTCTTAAATTCTACATTTATCTTCATGTTGTGATATCTCCTACCTTTAAAAGCTCCACTCAAGATTATTCATCTACTGATGTCATTCCACACCATCTGTCCACTGACAGATCGGAAGATACCACTTGTAATCGAGAAGCTCGTCGCTCGTCTTCTTGCAACATTTTCGTAACTCGTCTCATTTGTTGAAAATCACCCAAAACAAATCGTGCTGCTTTCCTTTGCATCCAATCCAGTTTTCATATCGGGTGTTCTTGGTGTGTGTCCCATACACTGGAACGTGACAGTCGGCAGGGAAGTAAACGTCCATTAGAATTTTAAAACAAATTTAAGTCTGTTTCAACATTTTTTATGCTCAAATTTTAATTGTATTGTATAGTACCGGTAATATAAATATCAACTCTGTCAATAATAAGACAACCGGGCGAGTTGGCCATGCGGTTAGGGGCGCGCAGCTATGATTTTGCAACTGGGAGATAGTAGGTTCGAATCCCACTATCGGCAGCCCTGAAAATGGTTTTCCGTGGTTTCCCATTTTCTCACTAGGCAAATGTTGGGGCTGTACCATAATTAAGGCCACGGCCTCTTCCTTCCAACTCCTAGGCCTTTCCTATCCCATCATCGCCATAAGACCTATCTGTGTCGGTGCGACGTAAAGCCCCTAGCAAAAAAAAAATCGTGAACGAGCGCGGCTCAGTGAGGCACATGATACACACGGCAAATAGCAAAAAAAAGTAAACATTCACAATATTATGTTTTTCTCTTAGGGCGCTGTCACACAGGATCGATCGAACGACTGCGATCGACCGACTAAGAAAACAAACCTACAGAGGGCAGTGGCACCAGTCACACAGCATCGATCGTCAGCGATCAACTACGAGCGATGAAGATCGACTGGTTTGTGAAAACAAACGTGTCCGTTTTTCATTCGCAGTCGTTCGATAATGGCGGACGTAACATTGTGGTCTGTGGAGGAAATAGACAATTTAATTTGTCTAGTTCATCAAAATGAAGTACTGTATAATCCCAGACTCCCTGGATACAGCAATAGGGAGACTGTAGATTTTGTTTGGAGTGCAATAGCTTCCAGAATTGGGACGAAAACTGGTAAGTTAGTTTTAGCTTTATTATTTTTATGTTATGAGTAGTGTTATCTCATATTAATTACTGGTAAAACCTATCATATGGAATAGATTGGTAAAGAAAGTTGCACTAGAAGTAGTAATTATTGTTCCTGAGATAATTAGAGACAAGTTTGAAAAACATAAGCAGTACTTCGTACCTAACCTCTATATCTTCCTAATCGGCACATGTAATGAGCACCATTGTTCTTTCATAACAAATAAGTGTATGCCATAAGTACTACATGAAGTGTTTCTTTGTTACAATATTGTAATTCATTGTTTCAGGAAAATGTTGTGCCAAAAAATGGCAGATTTTGAGGGCAGGCTATAGAGCTCGGAGAGGTAGCACACCCCCGTCAGGTTCTGCCGGACAAAAAGCAAAAAAATGGGTCTACCTTGATGCTCTGAGCTTTTTGGAACCCTTCATTGCTGGAAGAAGGTATATTTCTGTGATACTTATTTTTATTAATACCGTAGGCCTACAGTACAGATCCATGTTCTAGTAGAGTGAGGGGAAAATGCAGTCTGTAGACGTTAACTTATACCCTCTGTTCATTAATGTATCAGAATCAACTGAAACTAATTATTTTCTGAACATAAGGCTTGTTTGCAGACTAAAATTTACCTCCTATTTAGAAGAATTGCATTAATATGTTGTTCCTTTTTTTTTCAGTTCTATAACAAACACACCCAGCCCTATAGAAGTGGTACCTGATGTAGGAGAGCCTTCTGAGCGAGCTGAAGTGGAGGAGGACGAGGCAGAAATAGAGCTTGTGATGGAGGAGTCTAACTCCTCCAATTCAAGTATTATTGAAGGAACTTCCAGTCCAGTGACTCCTTCTACAAGCAGGTTTGCTACCAATGCAAGAAAGAGAAAATGTGACAGTGACAGTGATATTTTAAATAAATATTTGGAAAAGAAACTGAAAACTGAAAAAAAAACATCATCAATGTTATTTTTAGAGAGTCTCCATGAGGACATGGAAAAACTTACTGAAGTAGATCGAAGGGCATTTAGAGTAAAAGTTCAAGACCTGTTGTACTCTTTCTTAGATCAAGGAAGAAGGTAATAAAATATGTGTCCTTGAGAAATTTTCTACTTTTTCAATTAAATCTGTTGTCCATTTACTTACCTATCAACATTTATTGGAATCCACAGTGAGTTATGTATCTAGCCTCTGAGGGGAAAATAGCCTTAACTCCTTATGTGGTAGAACCTCCTACTTTAACTGTAAGATAACGGCATTGTTACAATATCTTAATGTGTGTATTTTATGTGGTAGAACCCGTGTAGTTAACAAGAAAGGGAATTTTGGAATGGTAGGTCCTTTCTGTGTATATGTAACAAGCAGCTGTAAATCCATGTTACGTAGATTACATTAATTTCTACTGTAGTGTAGTCTGCCACACATGATAAAGAAGGTCCTTTACTTTAATAGGGATAAATTTTGGTTACGGTACACAAGACGGCTATCGCCAGTTCACTCGTAGGCGCCGTCATATGCTGTTAAATATGTTCATTAGGGTACAAGGAAGGAGTAGAAGTGCGAAAATACTAGGTTTTTGTATTATTACCAGTACAGTGAATACCAAACCAGTTCTACTATAAAACATACTTCTCCTAAGCCTTTCAGCATGTAATCTGTGAATTTAATAAACACCTCCACAATCCTGTGTATGTAACTAGGTCTGTGGCCTCGTTTAGTTTCTTACCTCTTATACATAAATCTTTAGAAACTGCATCATCTTGGTCTCCTTCTACTTCTCTCCCTGATAAACTCCATTATTCTCTCAGGTAACGTATCCTCTATTTGCCTTTATGTGACCCCACTCCATAGTGTATAGCTTCATGCATTGAGTTCATTCCTAACTTAGATCAATTTATCTTGTGCATGAGAATGAAGTGCTACATAATCCTAGACTACCTGGGTATAGTAATTGGAAGACTGTGAATTTTGTAGGCATGGCACTATTGCTTTGAGAATTGGGATTAAAATTGGTAAGTAGCTTTGTGTTAAAACCTGCATGGCTAACAAAAAATGGTATTTCAAAATAGTAGGTCCTTTCTGTGCATATGTAGTAAGCAGTTGTACAGTACAGTCAGTCTGAAACCAGACCGGTGTAGAGACAGTTTTTTCTGAGAGCTGACTTTGTTTTTACGGAATACTGTAAGCTCACTGCACCTTGCTTACTATACTACTATCCTGGACGATACACGTCCTAAATACCTACTTGAAATTGTCTACATTTCCAGTTTTGCATTCCCAACCTGACATTCAATTCTCTTTTTAGTGTCTTCCCTACTGCAATCACTTGAGTCGTATTATTTTCAAGTTGCAAGGTTTCAGCAGAGTTTTATCATTAAGACCTAGTCGCCTGTGTAGAACAAACAGCTTACTACATTTATACCTAACGGAATCTCACCCTGACCCTTTATACCTTTGTAACTTAACCTTTATCTCCTCATTGCAAGGACTATACTGACGTTGATCATACCTATTTGCAACAGCCATTATTCTTGCTACTGTCATTTCAGTTACTTCTAACTTATAAGATATACTGAGTCCATTGAGGGTATCAAGGTAGACACATTCTTTTTTCTCTTGTGCTATAGATCTGTATCAACAACAAAGGCAAAAGAATGCAGCTTTGTCTAATCCCTGTAAGCACCTTGAACGAAGAACTCATTCTACTATCAGTTCTTACTGCAGCCCTATTGTGAACATAAATGCTTTTAATTTCTTGCAATAATCTGACTGTAATCCTGAAATCCCCCCCTTTTTTGTCTAACATCTCTTTCCTCAGTATCCAGTCATATGCCTTCTCTTGATATACAAAACATAAATATAACAGTCTATTCCTCTCATAGCATTTTTCAATTACACGGTGCATTCTGAAAATCTGAAACTGGCATCCCCTCTGTGGTCTAAAACCACACTGGAACATACCCTCAACCACTGACCATACCCTCCATTCCAAAATGTTGGTGAACACCATGCCTGGTATACTGATCAATGAAATACCTCTATATGGTTGCAATCCTTGTCCCCTTGCTTATAGATAGGTGCAATTACTGCTCTTGTCTAGCCAGAAGGTACCTTACTAACATTCCATGCTACTGTTATTACTCTATGAAATCATTTCATCCCAGCATTTACACTATAATATTTCACAATTTTAGGCCTAATTTCATCTCTTCCTGGTGGTTTGTGACAAAGGCGTTTATTTACTATCCTTGTCACTTCAAGTGCAATTTCACTGACCCTATTGTCCTCCTCCATATGCGATTGGTTGTATACAATGTCAACAGGAATATTTCCTTTTACATTGAGAAGATCTTCAAAATATTCCTTCCACCTGTTAACAGATTCCCTGGGCTCCACTTTCAGTTCACCTGATTTACCCAAGATACTATACATTTCTTTTTTTTTGTCTCCCTTTGTAAGATTCTTTCACTGTCCAGAATCCCTGCCACTTGACTTACCTTTTCCAGTAACTTACCAAAATCTTCCCAGGACTTCTTCATGGATTTAACAGTCATTTGTTCCACTTTGTTTCTTTCATCTACGTACAATTTCCTGTCTGAATCAGTCCTTTGAAGCCATTACTGATATGCATTCCTTGCAAGTTTACAAGCTGCCTTCACTTTATTATTCCACCAAGATATTTGTACATTCCCTATCTGTTTATACTACAGCATCTCTGTATGCCATCCATTCTCTTTATGTATCCTGAACATGTCTACTGTCTATTATTTGGAACTTTTCACTAATCATAACCATGTACTTCTGACTAAAATCCTCGTCCTGGAGATTTTCTACCCTAATAATGTGACTGCAGTCAGATACCACTTTTTCCTAGGCGTAGAGATACTTGGCACTACAGATCAGATAGTATGTATTATAAAATTCTCGGAATACCCCCGCAATAGTATGTGTTGAAGAAATAATTAGCATTTGAACCATGTCGGCCCTCAGGTTCAAGGTCCACATCAATATATCGGCGCACCTCCACCGACTGGTAAAATGTGCCTGCGATTCTTGTTGTTGCTATAAGGTGATGAATTATTGCGACATGGGCAGATGTGCAGGATGCCTCGCAGATGTATGTGAGAACCGTACTGTCCAATGAGCGAGTTTGAAAGAGGGTTTGAATGTAATGTATCCATCCGGAAAATTGCTGCTCGTGGGGGACGAAGTGTGTCGGCAGTGCAATGGGTGCGTACATGATTGTTCCCAGAAGGCTGTAGAACACGACAAGATGGGTCTGCTCGCACCACCCAGACCACCCCCCTCCAAGAAAATCGACACCTCATCCGAATGGCATTGCAGGACAGATCTGTGTCTTTCTCGGCTCTCTCAGGAGACAGTCTGCAGCCATTTATTATGGTCAGTACATCGAAGTAAGTGTATGATAAGGAATTCGATGCCCACATCCGTGTGGATTCGGTAGGATAACTAGGGTCAGTTCTTGTCTTTGTGTATGGAACGACACTGGGGACAGGAATGGCAGCAGATAGTGTTTTCGGAGAAACCCAGGTTATGTTTGTTTGAAAATGATAGCCGCATTTTGGTTTGCAGCAGACAGGAGAGGCATCACGGGGCATTCACACAAGACATATAGCGCCAACTCGAGGCCTTATGGTGTGGGCTGCTACTGGGTACAACCACAAATTACAGTTGGTGCATGTCCAGGGCACTGTGACCAGTTTGCATTTTTTTTTTTGCTTTACGTCGCACCGACACAGATAGGTCTTATGGCGACGATGGGACAGGGAAGGACTGGGAGTGGGAAGGAAGCGGCCGTGGCCTTAATTAAGGTACAGCCCCAGCATTTGCCTGGTGTGAAAATGGGAAACCACAGAAAACCATCTTCAGGGCTGCCGACAGTGGGGTTCGAACCTACTATCTCCCGAATACTGGATACTGGCCGCACTTAAGTGACTGCAGCTATCAAGCTCGATGTGACCAGTTTGACCTACGTGAATGACATCCTTGCGACCCGTAGCCATACCCTTCCTACACAACACCCCACATTTCAGCAGGACAATGCGCGACCACAGGTTGCTGCACGAACACATGCCTTCTTATTGTCACAGAATGTCAGATTGTTGCGCTGGCCCGCCTCATCAGCGGGCTTGTCGCCAATCGAAAATGTCTAGGATATGGTGAACGCGTGCGGTGCTGTGACCCAATGCCATACACCAAAGATGAACTGTGGAACCAGGTGAATGCAGTATGAATGGCTGAACCCCAACACGCCATTCATGCCTTAATGCCATCACCTATGGAACAAGTTAATAGTGCCTACTAGGCAACAGGACACATGCTGAACCTAGGTGATTGAAATGCTAATCGTTTCTGTAGAACATACTAATGAACATGTCCTGTGAATATGAGCTTCCTATCTCCTATAGTCTTTCAAGGTGTTCTGTTTTTTATGAACATGAGTATTTATTCAAAATATATTTGTATGACAGTTAAATCCTTGTAAAAAAAATGTGGAGTAGATTAATTAATCTAAGGTCTTACAAAAGCCATGCACCTTACTCTGTCAAAAATTATTTTCTATAATCAGTACTTACAATTTTGACAGGCTACGTAAGACATAGGTAATTGAAATCATTTAAAAGAAGACTATGGACTAGGTAAACAATTGATAAGAAATTTTCCACCTCAGCAACAGTCCTAAATAACATTCTACTTATAGATGGCTATCATATTTATTTGTTGGAGATGCACACTCTTTACTTCTGGGCTTGTTATTAGTACCTATTACTGTTTTGCAGCGCTTTTTTTTTTTGTTTTTTTGTGAAATTCAAGGCTGTTTTCATTTTACTTCAACTGATTCATAAGGAAAGTAGGCCTATTTCAGGATGGGTAGGCTTGGTAGTGTGTTCACATAAGCAAATAAGATACATATGAACTAAATACAAAAAGAAAACTCAGCACTGAGGTAAGAAAGAGTCCTACCACTGCCTCGTGGAAAAATTTGTTACTCTGTACCAAGGAGTTTGCCAGTAACTTAGAATGAAGTACAAGATTTAGATTAATAGATTTAATACTGCCAAGTGAAGCAATCAGGTCAGCTTGCCAGTGCTAAGTTTGTGGAGACAGTAGTTCATGCATAGTGATGAGGGTAATAAACAAGACCTTGAGTGTGATTTACATGTAGTTGTGCCAATTATCAATATATTACACTGCCAATTTACTCATAAGAACAACATTCCAGAAGCTGTTCCTTTAGTTAAAAAGCTAGTGGACAGGGCTCCAGCCTCACCTGAACTCCTCAAGAAATATACACATATGTGAATACCGCAGAACCCTAATGAGAATTAAAATTTTCTATTTAGGAAGAGGTGTCCATAGTCAATTTTTCTTCACAGCCATTTGGTGAAATTAGGTGCTTTTGGAGCTGCTGCAGTCTTCAGTAAACAGAGACAGGATTGACATTCTTACAAAATTTGGATTCTTTGCAGAGAAAACACTATGGGAATTCAGCAACATACTTGTCGCAAAAGCGATATGCTACTATTCTGAACATGGCATAACTGACAACAAAGAAGAGGAGAGGCAAAAAGAGATTTACAGAGTTTTATGAGGGAGAGAATGAATAGTTACGAGGGATATTAAACTGTATAAGGAACTAACTTAACATACACCGGGCGAGTTGGCCGTGCACGTAGAGGCGCGCGGCTGTGAGCTTGCATCCGGGAGATAGTAGGTTCGAATCCCACTATCGGCAGCCCTGAAGATGGTTTTCCGTGGTTTCCCATTTTCACACCAGGCAAATGCTGGGGCTGTACCTTAATTAAGGCCACGGCCGCTTCCTTCCAACTCCTAGGCCTTTCCTATCCCATCGTCGCTATAAGACCTATCTGTGTCAGTGCGACGTAAAGCCCCTAGCAAAAAAAAACTTAACATACCATTGCCTTTCTTTGGTTTTCTCAATTTCACAAATGCCAAACACACAGTACTTATGTGCTTGATTTTTTTTTTTTATCATTGTACACATTTGTTCATCAAAGTTATTCTCTATATATGAATTCATCCTAGTCTTTGTAACAGCGGAAAGAAACAATTTTCACCAAGAGATTACAGAGAGCACAGATGTCACTTATATATCTAATAGCGAACAAGTTGGCAACTGTAAAACAAAAAAACATTTTCTGAGCATATTAAGGAACAATATTTTTTTATCCATTTAAATTTAATTACAAAACCATGACAAATGGGTAACATACATATCATGCCATTGATAATCATCATCCCTAAAAGATTACAATGTGAGAATCAAAGCTGCAGTTCAATGATAAAGAGTCACAACAAAGAACTCTCCTGAAGTTTATTACATAATTACCATCAGGCCTCTCATGGCATTTTATTGGTGTCACAGCTCCATACTTTTACACAAATGAACATTATTGTAATTCTGTACAGAGTTCACGTTCCTGTGACATTATTTCAATTACTGGGCAATCGGATGAAATAATGAAAAAAAGGTAAATTAATCATTAGAAGGAAAATGACAAACATGCCAGACAGCAAACTGATACCAAATATTTGGAGTAACAACTTGTATTAATAGAAATAGATACAGATAAGTTTCCTGCACAACACTGCAAACTAGGCTTACAAGTACCTACGTTCAGCAGTAGACAAGAGCTTGAAATAGTTGACGAACAGGTGGGAAGTCCAAGTTAATTACAGTACAGTACAAAAGAAATTGACAAACATGAGTTAATACATTGCCAACCAGAAGCTGAGACAAGTAATAATAAAACTAGCAGTGCACAGGTACCACCATAAAATATGTAAAAATATGTCTTAGCACGATCCACATGAAAACTGTGAGTGATCAGTTCTGTGATATATATCACATCACAAGATGTAAAAACAACGGCAAATCTCTATGTGATTTTAGCAAAGACTAATATGGTCAATAATCTATGTAATGCACATTTGTGCACTTTTCTAATAATAATAATAATAATAATATTCTTGATATACTTATTATTTTGGTAGGTGGGGTCACACCAAGTGGTATGAAGAAGAAAATTTAAAAGCTGTTAACATCCATCTAAAAACACAAAAATTACCATACATGGTAATAAAGTCAAAATTGGCATCCAGTTCAAATACCTTACAGAAAACAAACAACCTAAATGAAAAAATGCCTTGATCCAAATAATACAGTAACAATCAAGCTAGCTAAAGCACAATAATTCAAATGGAATATCTACAATAAAAAGGCCATAAATGCAAAACTAAAACACTACAACACAATTATAATACCACAAGCCATATATATAGCAGAAATGGGCTTCCATCTGAATGAACAATCAAAGATCAAAAAAAGAAATGGAAGAACTTGCATTAACAAAACATATAAAAATGTTCAAAAATGAAACTTTCACCACTGTATAGTCTACATCACTGTGTAACAGAGTCCCTGGTAAAATAATCTTTAAACTTATCTCTAATTTCACGTGAACAACGACTTGAGGCATTCACATTTCTTTCAGCATGAAAGTCATCTGCGTCAATTGTTAAATTTTCAAAGGCTTCTGGTTCCTGCACGTGTTCATCGCACCCTACCCCATCTCTGTCCAGTATCATGTTATGCAGGACACAGGTTGCCAGTATTAATTTGTCAGCACTTTCTGGTTTCACAGATATTGGGGTATGGTAAATCCTAAATTTAGAGGCCAATAAACCAAAGGCACACTCTACAGCACTCCGTGCATGAGACAGTCGAAAATTGAAATTTCGTTTGTCATCAGTGAGTCCCCTTCTTGGATATGGCTTCAATAAGTTTG
Source organism: Anabrus simplex (assembly GCF_040414725.1). Classification (NCBI taxonomy): domain Eukaryota; kingdom Metazoa; phylum Arthropoda; class Insecta; order Orthoptera; family Tettigoniidae; genus Anabrus; species Anabrus simplex. The sequence continues at coordinate 124,834,548 of NC_090266.1, forward strand.
GAAGCAATCTAAATGCCTCATCAGCCACAATCACATGAGGCACAGGTATACCTCCATCATATAGAGGTTTGTCTTCTGGAAGGTCAATCTGCTTGTTCATTAATTTCTGTCCAAATTCAGAATTCAAAAAGATTCCACCATCACTGTTTCTACCATAGGAACCAACATCTATCATAATGAAAGTCAGGTCCGCAGACACAAGTGCCATCAAAACAACTGATGTGTACATTTTATAATTAAAGAATAATGATCCACTGTTGTGAGGCTTTTGTAACCTCACATGCTTTCCATCCAGAGCACCCACACAGTTAGGAAACTGTTTCTTAACTGCAAATTTTGCAGCAATTTTTTCCCAGTCTTCTTGTTTTGGGAAAGCCAAGAATTCTGGTTGTAATGCTTTATAGATGGCATCGCATATTTTAGGTACAAATCCACCGATTGTGTTATGTGCAATCCTAAACCGGTAAGATGCCGACATGTATGAATCACCAGTTGCCAGAAACCTGTAAATAAATAAACACATATATAAATACATTTCCACTGTCAATTGTGGTACCTTCAACTTATGAATTAAACCTGATGAAGATAAATGCATACATTGTTTTCAGTCGTTTTTTATCAATAGCTTATTAGCAACCTGTAGAATGCAACAAAATGTACCTATCACTAATCTTTTATTTTATTCTATATATTTTGGCCCTCCTCTGCGAACCATGTGACCTTGCCGCGGTGGGGAGGCTTGCGTGTCCCAATGATGCAGATAGCCGAGCCGCAGGTGCAACCATATCGGATGGGTATCTGTTGAGAGACCAGACTAACGAATGGTTCATCGAAAGGGGGGTAGCAGCCTTTCGGTTGTTGCAAGGGCGGCAGTCTAGATGATTGACTGATACGGCCTTGTAATAATACTCAACATGGCTTAGCTGTGTTGATACTGCTACACGGCTGAAAGCAACGGGAAACTACAGCCGTAACCACCTCCCGAGGACATGCAGCTCTCTCTGTATGAAAGATGTACTGATGATGGCTTCCTCCCGGGTAAAATATTCCGGAGGTAAACTAGTCCCCCATTCGGATCTCCGGGTGGGGACTACACGAGAGGGGGCGATCATCAGGAAGATGGATACTGACATTCTGCGAGTCGGAGCGTGGAATGTTAGGAGTTTGAATCGTTGTGGTAGGTTAGAGAATCTGAAAAGGGAGATGGATAGGCTAAAGTTAGATGTAGTTGGTATAAGTGAAGTACGTTGGCAGGAAGAACAGGATTTTTGGTCAGGCGACTACCGAATTATCAACACGAAATCAAACAGGGGTAATGCAGGAGTTGGTTTAATAATGAATAAGAAAATAGGGCAGCGGATAAGCTACTACGACCAGCATAGTGAAAGAATTATTGTCGCCAAGATAGACACCAAACCAATGCCCACCACAATAGTGCAGGTCTATATGCCTACTAGTTCAGCGGATGATGAAGAAATTGAAAGAATATATGAGGAGATAGAAGATTTAATACAATATGTCAAAGGTGACGAGAATCTAATTGTGATGGGAGACTGGAATGCAGTGGTAGGCCAAGGAAGAGAAGGTAGCACAGTAGGAGAATTTGGATTGGGACAAAGGAACGAAAGAGGAAGTCGGCTGGTTGAATTCTGCACTGACCATAATTTAGTCCTCGCCAATACTTGGTTCAAACACCACAAACGACGGCTGTATACGTGGACGAGACCTGGAGACACTGGAAGGTATCAAATAGACTTCATTATGATTAGGCAGAGATTCAGAAACCAGGTGTTGGATTGCAAAACTTTCCCAGGAGCAGACGTGGACTCTGACCACAACTTGTTGGTCATGAAATGCCATCTGAAGTTGAAGAAATTGAAGAAAGGAAAGAATGCAAAAAGATGGGATCTAGACAAGTTGAAAGAAAAGAGTGTGATGGATCGTTTCAAGGAACATGTTGCACAAGGACTAAATGAAAAGGCCGAAAGAAACACAGTAGAGGAAGAGTGGAGAGTCATGAAAAATGAAGTCAGTAAGGCCGCTGAAGAAATGTTAGGAAGGAAGAAAAGATCAACTAAGAATCAGTGGATAACTCAGGAGATACTAGACCTGATTGATGAACGACGAAAATACAAGAATGCTAGAAATGAAGAGGGCAGAAAAGAATACAGGCGATTAAAGAATCAAGTGGATAGAAAGTGCAAGGTAGCTAAGGAAGAATGGCTGAAGGAGAAGTGCAAGGATGTCGAAGGCTGTATGGTCCTGGGAAAGGTAGATGCTGCATACAGGAAAATCAAGGAAACCTTTGGAGAAAGGAAATCTAGGTGCATGAATATTAAGAGCTCAGATGGAAAGCCACTTCTAGGGAAAGAAGACAAAGCAGAAAGATGGCAGGAGCATATCCAACAGTTGTATCAAGGTAACGATGTAGATAATTTCGTTCTGGAACATGAAGAGGCTGTTGATGTTGATGAAATGGGAGACCCAATTTTGAGGTCAGAGTTTGACAGAGCTGTGAGTGACCTAAATAGGAACAAGGCACCTGGAATTGATGATATTCCCTCTGAATTACTGACTGCCTTAGGAGAAACCAGCATGGTAAGGTTATTTCATTTAGTGTGCAAGATGTATGAGACAGGAGAAGTCCCATCCGATTTTCGGCAGAATATTGTTATACCTATTCCCAAGAAAGCCGGTGCTGACAGGTGTGAAAACTACCGCACTATTAGTTTAGTATCTCATGCCTGCAAAATTTTAACACGTATTATTTACAGAAGAATGGAAAAACTAGTTGAAGCTGAGTTGGGGGAAGATCAATTTGGCTTCAGAAGAAATGTAGGAACACGTGAAGCAATCCTGACTTTACGTCTGATCTTAGAGGATCGAATCAAGAAGGACAAGCCCACGTACATGGCATTCGTAGATCTAGAAAAGGCATTCGATAATGTTGATTGGACCAGGCTATTTATGATTCTGAAGATGATAGGGATCAGATACCGAGAACGAAGAATTATCTACAACCTGTATGAAAATCAGTCTGCAGTGATAAGAATCGAGGGCTTTGAAAAAGAAGCAGCAATCCAGAAAGGAGTGAGGCAAGGCTGCAGTTTGTCCCCTCTCCTTTTCAATGTTTACATAGAACAGGCAGTAAAGGAAATCAAAGAGAAATTTGGAAAGGGAATCACAGTCCAAGGAGAGGAAATCAAAACTTTGAGATTTGCCGATGATATTATTATTTTATCTGAGACTGCAGAAGATCTCGAGAAGTTGCTGAATGGTATGGATGAAGTCTTAGGTAAGGAGTACAAGATGAAAATAAATAAGTCCAAAACAAAAGTAATGGAGTGCAGTCGAACGAAGGCAGGTGATATAGGAAATATTAGATTAGGAAACGAAGTCTTAAAGGAAGTAGATGAATATTGTTACTTGGGTAGTAAAATAACCAACGATGGCAGAAGTAAGGAGGACATAAAATGCAGACTAGCACAAGCAAGGAAGAGCTTTCTTAAGAAAAGAAATTTGCTCACTTCAAACATTGATATCGGAATTAGAAAGATGTTTTTGAAGACTTTTGTGTGGAGCGTGGCATTGTATGGAAGTGAAACGTGGACGATAACTAGCTCAGAAAGAAAGAGAATAGAAGCTTTTGAAATGTGGTGTTATAGAAGAATGCTGAAGGTGAGATGGATAGATCGAATCACGAATGAAGAGATACTGAATCGAATTGGTGAGAGGAGATCGATTTGGCTAAAATTGACGAGAAGAAGAGATAGAATGATAGGACACATCTTAAGACACCCAGGACTTGTTCAGTTGGTTTTTGAAGGAAGTGTAGGTGGCAAGAACGGTAGGGGTAGACCAAGGTATGAATATGACAAACAGATTAGAGCAGATGTAGGATGCAATAGTTACGTAGAAATGAAAAGGTTAGCACATGATAGGGTGGCATGGAGAGCTGCATCAAACCAGTCTATGGACTGATGACTCAAACACATATTTTGGCATGAACATGTTAGTTGTTTCGGTAGTGAACGTCACTTCTAACTTTAACAAATCGTTGTAAATAATTAATTTTTAATGCTTACCTCAACGATACTGTCAGCCTTTCCTCAAAACTTATGCTTTTCCGGTAATTTATTTGCTTGATTTCTGTTAGTGGCTTCACTTTTCCCACTAATTCTTTGTAAGTACTGATAGACATTCGGTAATAATTTCTGAACTTTTGTTCGTCGGTCCACAACGAAGGCACAAGTTGGTGGAATTCTCCAAGACTCTCGCGTTTAAGGAAAATTTCCCTTGTCCATTGAGCTCGTCTCGTCCTTTTCTTCCTCCTAAGATATTCATAGATTAGTATAATGTCGTCTCCTGAACTGTCGCTTTCACAACTCATTTTCTGCTCGCGAATTTAATACAACGTCCGTAGCTTGCACGTGGTTGCCTGTACAGTACTTGGCGGGAGTATCAGCTGTTTCCGTGCAGTCGATCCCTCTCGATCGATGAGCAGTGTGACAAGGTAAATGAATTCAGTCGTTGGCACTCGACGGCAGTTGGTCGCTCTTGATCGTTCGATGCTCTGTGTGACAGCGGGCTTTCCCTACTAAACGACATTCCCTCCAGACCGACGTCGTGCTAGCCCGTCTACTTCGTACAAGCGGGCTTACTGTCCATGTATTCTGTTTTCCTGTTTTGTTATCTCAGTTCTGATATTCGTGCTAAATTTGTTTTTATTAACATATTAGGTCAAATATCTTTATTCTGCGTTTCATTTCTTTTTTTTCTTTGCTACTTGTTTAACGTCGCACTAACACATCGAAGGTTGTCGGCGACGGAAGGATGGGAAAGGGCTAGGATTGGGAAGGGAGTGGCGTAGCCTGTTAAGTTCCAGCCCCAGCATTTGCTTGATGTGAAATTGGGAAACCATGGAAAACCATCTTCAACGCTGTCGACGGTGAAATTCGAACCCAATATCTTCGGAATGTAAGCTCACAGCTGTGCGATTCTATCCGCACGGACAGCTCATTAGAATTTGTTTCCTTTAATGTGTTTTTTTAACTGTGTAGGCTACAGTTTAGTATTATATTGTGTATGTAATATGTGTAACATATTGTTAAACTGTATGTACATTATAAGACATGGTTTGACAGAATTGCAGTTTTCATAGCCTGAGCCACGCCATATAAATAAAGGAATAATAATAACAATGATAATGATGATAATAATAATAATTCTCTAATTGGGGTTTTACTAAGTACTTATACGCCCTCTCCTTTACATCCTTACGTCAACCCCTGAACACCCTCATAACCATATGAAGAGACCTGTGATCTCTTTACGTCGTACCGCCTAAATCGAAAATCAGCGCACTCTATGTAGCTATATGAACATTGCTGTGTGGTTAATGGAGTAAAAGGCAAGGTAGCCTTAAAGGCAGATAATCTTGATTGATTGAGAATTTACGAAGACAAACGTTACACATTGACCAAAAGTATTCGCCGAAACGACCTTTGAACTTTTATGCTACTCTGTGTCATTCAAGTGCCTCTGCAATTAAATGAAGGCCAGTTTTTACTTCTGTCTTCTGCAGTCTTTATGTATCACATACGGTATATTGACTCCCATCAGTCATTTGACGAAGCGTGAGACGACATTTGATGATGATGATGATGATGATGGTGGTGATGATGATTATGATGATTGATTGATTGATTGATTGATTGATTGATTGATTGATTGATTGATTGATTGTTGTGGAAAGGCACCTAACAACTGGGTCATCGACCTCTGATCAAGAATTGGATTTAATACCAGATGGAATACATAGATATATCAGTTCTTCATGTCGTCAGGAACGGCATCCGACCGTGAAACTGGACCAAAACTCCATCAGGTGCAACTCAAAAAATTGAAAGGAAAACAGGAAGAAGAATATTTAGACATAAGGTGATTTTATATATGGGTAATATTTGTAATATTTTGAAATTGTGAACCAGGTTAGTGTCCGCCTCTGTGGTGTAGTAGTTAGTGTGTTTAGCTGCCACCCCTGGAGGCCCGGGTTCGATTCCCGGCTCTGCCACGAAATTTGAAAAGTGGTACGAGGGCTGGAACGGGGTCAACTCAGGCTCGGGAGGTCAACTGAGTAGAGGTGGGTTCGATTCCCACCTTAGCCATCCTGGAAATGGTTTTTCATGGTTTCCCACTTCTCCTCCAGGCAAATGCCGGGATGGTACCTAACTTCAGGCCGCTTCCTTCCCTCTTCCTTGCCTATCCCTTCCAATCTTCCCCTTCCCCACCAAGGCCCCTGTTCAGCATCGCAGGTGAGGCCGCCTGGGCAAGGTACTGGTCATTCTTTCCAGTTGTATCCTCCGGCCCGATGTGTGAAGCTCCAGAACACCGCCCTTGAGGCGGTAGAGGTGGGATCCTTCGCTAAGTCCGTGGGAAAAACCAATCGTGGAGGGTAAACAGATTAAGACAGAAAGAAAGAAAGAAAGAAAGAAACAGGTTAGTACAGTATGGTTTAGTATAATAGCAGGCTTCATATTCTGAATCCTTTCATATAATAAATAAATAAATAAATACATAAATAAATGAATACATAAATACATAAAGTGGGGGCAAGGGTTCAGTTCAACAATTTACACCGAAGAGGTAGGCCAGCTCTTCAGTCGAGGCTATGAGAAGTACTGTACCTGTCTATTTACACCGGAGTGTATGAAAATTGACTCCGTGCAAGTGTCACTCCATGCAAGTGTTCCAACCCCTCTGTTGCGTTAGTGCGACGTTAAATCACTAGTAGGAAAAAAAAAGGCTGGAAGATAAAATGGAGATCTGGATACGTAAGGAGTCAGAGAGATAGGGAACGGAAAACCAGAAAGCTTTTGTACAGATATAAATGTATCGAATGATTGAAAACAGGTCAAGATTGGACGGAGGCGCCGGGTTCGATTCCCGGCCAGGTCAGGGATTTTTACCTGGATCTGAGGGCTAGTTTGAGGTTACGTGATTATAATTGACGAGCTATCTGACGGTGAGATGGTGGTCCCGGTCTAGGAAGCCAAGAATAATGGCCGAGAGGATTCGTCGTGCTTACCACACGGCACCTCGTAATCTGCAGGCCTTCGGCCTGAGCCGCGGTCACTTGGTACGCCATGGCCCTTCGGGGCTGTTGCGCCATGGGGGAGGATCGAGGATTGGACAATCTGTGTTTAGCAAAATGCTATTGACTTTACGTCGCACCGACACAGATACGTCTTACGGCGACGATGGGACATGAAAGGGCTAGGAATGGGAAGGAAGCGGCCGTGGCCTTAATTAAGGTACAGCCCCAGCATTTTGCCTGGTGTGAAAATGGGAAAACACGGAAAACCAACTTCAGGGCTGCCGACAGTGGGGTTCGAACCCACTATCTCCCGAATACTGGATACTGGCCACACTTAAGCGACTGCAGCTATCTAGCTCGCTTTTAGTAAAATGAAGCTCTTCTTTTTTTAACCTACGAATACACTTTCAGTTATGACTGCCATTAAATAGCGGAGGTGGGTACATTTACTAAACCGAGCGAGTTGGCCGTGCGGTTAGGAGCGCGCAGCTGTGAGCTCGCATCCGGGAGATAGTGGGTTCGAACCCCACTATCGGCAGCCCTGTAGATGGTTTTCCGTGGTTTCTCATTTTCACAACAGGCACATCGTCGCCATAAGACCTCTCTGTGTCGGTGCGACGTAAAGCAAATAGCAAAAAAACATTTACTTACGATGAAAAGGCTTTTTACAGGAAATATTTTGAATGAACAATTTTCGAGAAATCGCCTTCGAATACATTTGACAAATAACTCGGCCAACAACGAGAATACAGAAGAGTAAGGGTATATTTCGTCATAACAACTGGCCATCTTTCGAAGGCGGGCCTCACATTTCCACGTCATTTGCAGGCTTGGCTTCATTCAGCGAAGCTATTCCATTGGTAAAATGCATTTTTCGTTCCTTTTTCGCCAATTTCATTGTGAATTGTAAGTGCAGCGAAGCACACGAGTACCAGTACGACACAGAGTTGCATTTGAAATGTTTTTCCCCTTAAATACAGTGCACATTATCTAATATGTGAGTCCGACTCGTTGCCTGAATGGTCAGCGTACTGGCCTTCGGTTCAGAGTGTCCCGGGTTCGATTCATGGCCGGGTCGGGGATTTTACCCTTCATTGGTTAATTCCAGTGGCCCGGGGGCTGGGTGTTCGTGCTGTCCCCAACATCCCTGCAACTCACAAACCACGCATAACACTATCCTCCACCACAATAACACGCAGTGTCCTACAAATGGCAGATGCCGCTCACCCTCATAGCCACACGAAATTATTATTATTATTATTATTATTATTATTATTATTATTATTATTATTATTATTATTATTATTATTATTATTATTATTATTATTATCATCATCATCTAATATGTGCCAATCTTTTCGAGGCTTTTGCTATTTTTGTGTGATTATTTCACCACTCTCACTATCTTTTCAGTTAACAAAGACGACGACCCGCCCAACCTAGCTTGTAGTTCGATGTGAGGGTGTAAATCCATCGCCCCTATACGGCACGTCACAAGGGACGGCATTTCTCACATATAAGGCATCACAACAATAGGATTGTAAAGAATCGGATTAAGCCACTGAATAGTGTGCGAGTCTATAAACTTCCACTAATAATGGATTTGGATTGAAGAGGTGAATATTCAGGCAAGGACATGCAGTAAAAAAACCGCTCTGCAGCAAGGATAACAGAATTTTCTCTCCTCGTCTGATCGAGGCACACTCAATATTGTTTCCATTAAAGCATCCAAACAGAGGGATTGAAAGCCATTCTCGGGAGAGTCAATGTCGGGATTCAAGCGGAAACATTTCCTTCCATTCCCATTCATCGTTGTTTCTTCTATGAACAGACACATGCGATTCCAAATTCAGAATTAAAATTGCGTTCTGCGAACTAAGCTGCTGTACCACACAGCACTCTCGCCGGAGACAAAGGCAGTAACTTGCTCCACTCCGGCGATTTCCAATTCAATTCCCAGGTCGACCATATTTTAATTTAATGTGCCGATAAATTCGCACCACAGCAATGAGCTTTGATCAAGGAGGAAGACATGGGAGAAGAGTTGAACTTGCCACCATAATGCGAAATTCAGAACAATGTCAGATTTTAAGAAAACTTAGTAGCATACTGTAATAATCCTAGTCCCTATTACATACAGTACTATGTCAGTGGTTCACATCATAGAACTCACAGACTATGGCAGATAATCGGGAGAGGGGAGGGAATATTTTTAAATGAAATTTCGAATACGGTATTGCATTAGAGATTGTTAGGTTCAGCCATAAGAACGAGCGTTCGTAATCTTGTCAGGAAGTCGAGATCTTTAGAAATGAATCCTACTGAGCTCCCGGGAGCTAGTGGGTTCGAATCCTACTGTCGGCAGCCCTGAAGGTGGTTTTCCGTGGTTTCCCATTTTCACACCAGACAAATGCCGGGGCTGTACCTTAATCAAGGCCACGGCCGCTTCCTTCAAACTCCTAGGCATTTTCTATCCCATCGTCACCATAAGACCTATCTGTGTCGGTGCGACGTAAAGCGACTAGCAAAAAAAGAAAAAAAGAAATGAGACGCGCACCTCTGCAAGTGCACATGAAACTGAAGTTTACTCAGCCTACAACAGAAATGAGTACCGAGTTAATTCCTGGGGCAAAAGGGGTGGGACATAAAGCTAACCATTCTATCCTACTTACAAGTTAGGGTCGAGTTGCAAATATTAGAAGCCCTTATATTTTATTATTTGTTTTACGCTGTACCGACACAGACATGCCTTATGACGACGATGGAATGGGAAAAGGCCAAGACTAGGGAGGAAGAGACCTTGATTAAGGTACAACCCCAGCATTTCCTGATGGAAGCCTGTATTATTATTATTATGATTATTATTATTATTATTATTATTATTATTATTATTATTATTATTATTATTATTATTATTATTATTATTGGCTGCCTGGCCGAGGCGGTAAGGGCGTGCTCGGTTCGCCCGGAAGGACGTGGGTTCGAATCCCCGTCAGGAAGTCGTAAAATTTAAGAAACGCAATTTCCACTTCCTGAGGTGCATATGGCCCTTGGGTTCACTCAGCCTACACCAAAAATGAGTACCAGGTTAATTCCTGCGGGCAAAGGCGGCCGGGCGTAGAGCTAACCACTCCACCCCATCACGTGCCTAGGTTAACAGTGGTGGAAGCCTTTACCTTCCACTCCTCCAAGGGCCTTCATGGCCTGTACGGAGGTGACTTTGCTTTGCTTTTATTATTATTGTTATTATCATCATCATTTACTTGTTTATTTATTTACACCACTGATAGAGACCACACACCACACAGACCAACCTTCCCACGCACTCTAAAGTGAGGCACTCGTGTCTTTCAAGTGATACCGACACCACCCAAACAACTGGATTATAGAGGAGCCCTCTTGTTACATGTTATTTCCATAACAGCCCTATCCCCCATCCTTAAGAACATCTAAAGATGCGACGAGATATAATTTTTGAGCAGTGTATTAGCTTTTTCTTGAAGTGTTCTTAATGTTTGGGAAAAAGTCTCTAAGACTTCTGCAGGAAATGCATTCCAGTTATCACTTCCCTAATTAGCAAACCGAAGTTCGGTTTCTGCGTTCTTCCGTTTACTTTACGCGAATGATCGGCGCTGTTTGTACAGATTTTATCCGAACATCTGGAAAGAAATCGCTGTGCGTGTGGGTGTGTGTGTGGATAGGACACCCAAAATAAACACAAAAGGTCCCTACGGTCGATCGTTTAGGAGCCAGCCGCTTTTGTTCTTTGCTGGAATGGGGGTACAGTTTGGAATCAGATATTCCATTACGGACATAGCAGTACTTCTCCAGCATGCGGAACAAGATTGCCATCGAATACGTGCAATACTTGGAGAGTTCGAACGCTTCCGATAATCAGTGAAGTGGCGTGTTCAGGCATGCATTCAGGAGTATGGTGTACATTTTGAGAACTTTTTTATTAGAATGCGGTATCCCTGCTGGTTCATCTACATGGTATATGCCTGGTAAGGCTATTACTGATACTTCCCGTACAAAGTTGGGAAGTCTGTAACTCGCAAGCTATCCACAGTAGGACATTTTGTGTTGCTTTGGGATTTACTATCTAACCCTGAGAATACTTCTCACATGTTTGGGAACGCCCTGTGTAACCGGGCGTTTCAGCTTGTCGGTTCAGTTCTCCACAAGCTGGCTTACTCGTATAGACTAGTCATTGTACAATTGTACATGGGATATAATCGTGCTTTTATTCCCCCTTCTTCTCCCACCCAAGTTTCTCATGATAACAATGTGGCGGTTCTAGGCGAAGCGGTAAAAGAATGATCGGTTTACCCGGAAGTACGTGGGTTCGATTCCCTATCCGGAAAAATGTAGAAACGAGATTTCGACTTCTGGAGAGGTACGTGACCCTGAAGGTTACTGAGCCTACACTAAAGTAAGTACCAGATTAATTTCATTGGGCAAAGGCGTTCGGGTATAGAGCTAACCACTCTATTCCGCATAGCGCCGAGGTGCCTCCAAAGATCGTCATGGCCTGTACTGCGATGGCTTTGCTTTGCTTTGTTCTGTTGTAAACAGGCAAGTGCTATCTGTGATTATTTTAAAAATACTGAAGGTGACAATAACAATAAATACATTTACAAAGGTTTCCTGGAGAAATCAGCCGACCCCGCGTTGTAGGGGTAGCGTGTTTACCTCTCACCCGGAGGCCCCGGGATCGATTCCCGGCCAGGACAGGGATTTTTACTTGGATCTGAGGGCTGGTTTAAGGTCTACTCGGCCTACGTGATTACAATTGAGGAGCTATCTGACGGCGAGGTAGCGGCCCCGGTCTAGAAAGCCAAGAACAATGGCCGAGAGGATTCGTCGTGCTGACCACACGACACCACGTAATCTGCAGGCCATCGGACTGAGCAGCAGTCACTTGGTAAACCAAGGCGCTTCGGGGCTGTTGTGCCATAGGGTTTGGTTTTCCTGTGGAAATTACGATGATAATTGTGCAAGTCGCTGTAGGGGAATAGATTAAAGATTTGCCTTGTGGGAAAATTCCGATACCACGGCGTCTCCTAGAATCTATATCAATTGAAGAAACCTGAAAGAAAATTAAACCAAAACCCCGTGGTGGAAGAGCCCCGAATGGCTTTAGCTTACCAAGCGACCGCTCTTCAACCTGAAGGAATGCAGATTATGGGGCGTCCTGTGGTCGACACGACGAATCCTCTCGGCCGTTATTCTTGGCTTTCTAGACTGAAATTTGTTGCACTAAGCGGTGACTATTGACAAAGATACCCCTAGCCCCTTATATAAAGCAACTACAAGACATGCTCTGTTAAATCTCGTGCTCGTTCAATGCTGTGCTCTTTCTTTATTTCCTCTTGTTGCTAAATCTCGGCGTTGAACGGAAGTTCCCTCAGTTTCGAATAACGCCAGTCATCGTTCTCGAATACGAGATTTAATTACTGCTGCAAGTAGATTGTTAGTAGCAAGTCTGGCGTCCTGTCGTAAATAATGGATGTGTCAAATGTTAATTTTCTAGCAGCTGTTACGTGTATTCTGCGCACGAAATATATGAAGTAACGTTTATTGCGGTATTAACTTACGAGGCTAAATCAAAACTGTTTATATTCCTTCATTCCCCTCGCTACTGGGACGGCTGTAGTGTGGTGATGATTTGTGTATGTACTGAATGGAGTATATCTATTTAGTAACTTTCACACGGTATAGAACACAAATCTGATTACTGTAACAGAATGTATCATCAGAATTGAATCGTGCATGTACAATTCGGAAGCTGATTCCAGTCTGGCAGTAAATTGACGGATAAAAAGCACTTGATAATGGCTTTTATGAACGTGTGCGATATCAAAGGTCCAAACATTTCTCTTTGCTGTGAATACTAATTCCATGGGGAAAACATGCATGCTTTTCGGTGTAAAGAACTACATAAAACTGGGACGTCCTGTGAGAGACTTTCTGTCTGAAATATCGCCGTGGAAGTTGTTCCGCATGGGCTAGTTGTGCTTTGTATTCGCTATGTGAACACGGGCAATATCTGCCGCGTTGGGTGCCTCAGATGGTGTTGGCTTTCTGAGCCGTGTTGACAGCTTCTATCCCGCCTCATTCTGGTGGTAAATGAAGGTGCTCAAATACGCTAGCCTCACGTCGGTAGATTTATAGGCATAACAAATAACTCCGAAAACCGTAAAAGTTGTTAGTGGCACCTTCAACGTACAGCTTTATTATTATTATTATTATTATTATTATTATTATTATTATTATTATTATTATTATTATTATTATTATTCACGTAATATGTTTTCTTTCAAAACTCGCACTACCGTGAGTAAAGATAGAGGACTAAAAAGATAATGGAACCGAAATAAGTAACATGAATTAACATCGCTTACAACAGCGACCTGAGTCGGTAACACTGGGGTGGAGTAGCTGATTGGGAGCAGTCTTAGTAGTCTTCGTATGTTTTCGCTGAGACGGTAAGCCGGTGCTATGGTCTTGAGGTAGAGAGCATGGCTCTTACCGGGAGGCCCCGGATTGGATTCTCGGGTAGGTCGGGATTTCGTTTTTTAAACATAGAACTGAGGCCTGGTTTCAGGTCAATTCAGCCTTCATGAGAACTGTTGAGGAACTACCTGGCCGTGAGATAACAGTCCCAGTCTAGAAAGTCAAGAATTGTGACACAAGAGTGAATACGTCCCTCCACATGGGGTTGGCGTCAGGAAGGGTATCTGATCGTAAAACTGGACTGAACTCCACATGTGCCGACCACAGGTGAGGTCAGGAAAGAAAGAAAGAAGGAAAGAAAGACAGACAGAAAGAAAGACATGTTATTTGTGTACTTGTGGATAATTTTGTTTATTGGGTGGAGAATTGTTATGCCACCCTGTACCTTGCAATCTCCCCGGATCTTGATGCCTGTTATCGAAAAGGGCTTTGCTTTTCTTACGGGACGACAGGTCAAACAAAAAAAAAGTAAACAACGTACAGTCACTGTTACCTTCCATACTTGAGTCTAACAGCACCGAAAATGTAAAAACGTATATTCTACTTTCCTTCCTCCCCTCTTCCTTCTTTCCTTACTTCGTTCCTCCCTTCCTTTCTTACTCACTCCCTTCCTTCCTCTGACACTTCATTACTTCTTTACTTCCTCTCTTGCTTCCTTCGCTTGCTCCTTCCCATCCTCTCTCCTTTCCTTCCTCCCTTGCTCGCTCCTTCCCTTCCTCTCTCCTTTCCATCCTTCCTTACCTTCTTAGTTACTTACTCACTTACACACTTACTTACTTCTTCCTTTTACTTCCTTGCTCATCCCTTACAGCTGCCTAACGCGAAGCAGATATATATTTTCTTTCATTGCGGCTTCACACGATTTCTGCTCTGATTCCAGAGCAGCAGGGACTTACAGCTCCAAGAAAATTATCCAATCCCATCCTCAAAGTAATTACGGTTGCACCAACTATTACTAGTGACTCTCAGAAAATGAGATACGTTCATAAACAGTACAAGGAGCTTATGCCCATGATGCCATCAGCCATTAGGACCAACGGTATTATAACAGATTCATATACGGAAAATGCACGTGCGAAAATATAGGTTATCATCTCTTGATTTCTTAGTTTGAATCAATGGGAGGTATGAGTTGGACCAGACCTATTCCAGTTAAACATTGTAGGACGATCAACTACGACATCGTAAACTTAATGTTAATAATCATTCTGTCGTAAAATAATAATTACGTATTTCAGAATAGTAAGTTGTTGTTTTAAAGGGAACGCGGTGGTTCTGAACAGGAATCCGGCAGTCTTCTCGTTTGTGCTAATAAATGATAGTATTTTTTTCGCTATTTGCTTTACGTCGTAGTGACACAGATAGGTCTTACGGTGGCGATGGGATGAGAAAGCGTTAGGACTGGGAACGAAGCGGCCTTGGCCCTAATTAAGGTACTGCTCCAGCATTTGCCTGGTGTGAAAATGGGGAACCACGGAAAACCATCTTCAGGGCTGCCGACAGTTGGGTTCGAACTCACTGTCTCCCGGATCGGAGCTCACAGCTGCTCACTCCTAACCGCACGGCCAACTCGTGCGGTAAATGATAATATTAGTAGCATGCACATTTATATATAGATATAGATGACCAAGATAATACTGCGTAATATTTTAGGTTCCATTATAAACGATACAGAAGTATTAAAACCCTGATATTTTGATATATTCGTGGCACTGTATATGTTGGTGTAATGCGTTTGTTGAACGTGAACTTCTGTTGATGTTGCCAAATCTCATTTTCGGTGTAAATTGTTTAATGTAACATCGGTATCTTTTTCTGTTGGTTTTACGTCGCTTCGTCTTGTAACTATTTGATGAATACTGAGGAACAACTGTGTGTAAAGATGGGAAAAGGCGAACATCTTGGTGGAATCATGAAGTGAGAGCAGCCTGTAAACGTAAAAAGAAGGCTTATCAGAAATGGCTCCAAACAAGGGCCGAGGCAGACAGGGATTGGTACGTAGATGAAAGAAACAGAGCGAAACAAATAGTTGTTGAATCCAAAAAGAAGTCATGGGAAGATTTTGGTAATAACCTGAAAAGGCTAGGTCAAACAGCAGGGAAACCTTTCTGGACAGTAATAAAGAATCTTAGGAAGGGAGGGAAAAAGGAAATGAACAGTGTTTTGAGTAATTCAGGTGAACTCATAATAGATCCCAGGGAATCACTGGAGAGGTGGAGGGAATATTTTGAACATCTTCTCAATGTAAAAGGAAATCATCATGGTGGTATTGCAAACAGCCAAGCTCATGGGGAGGAGGAAAATGTTGGTGAAATTATGCTTGAGGAAGTGGAAAGGCTAGTAAATAAACTCCATTGTCATAAGGCAGCAGGAATAGATGAAATTAGACGTGAAATGGTGAAGTATAGTGGGAAGGCTGGGATGAAATGGCTTCATAGAGTAGTAAAATTAGCGTGGAGTGTTGGTAAGGTACCTTCAGATTGGACAAAAGCAGTAATTGCACCTATCTATAAGCAAGGGAACAGGAAGGATTGCAACAACTATCGAGGTATCTCATTGATTAGTATACCAGGCAAAGTATTCACTGGCATCTTGGAAGGGAGGGTGCGATCAGTCGTTGAGAGGAAGTTGGATGAAAACCAGTGTGGTTTCAGACCACAGAGAGGCTGTCAGGATCAGATTTTTAGTATGCGCCAGGTAATTGAAAAATGCTACGAGAGGAATAGGCAGTTGTGTTTATGTTTCGTAGATCTAGAGAAAGCATATGACAGGGTACGGAGGGAAAAGATGTTCGCCATACTGGGAGACTATGGAATTAAAGGTAGATTATTAAAATCAATTAGAAGCATTTATGTTGACAATTGGGCTTCAGTGAGAATTGATGGTAGAATGAGTTCCTGGTTCAGGGTACTTACAGGGGTTAGACAAGGCTGTAATCTTTCACCTTTGCTGTTCGTAGTTTACATGGATCATCTGCTGAAAGGTATAAAATGGCAGGGAGGGATTCAGTTAGGTGGAAATGTAGTAAGCAGTTTGGCCTATGCTGACGACTTGGTCTTAATGGCAGACTGTGCCGAATGAAAGCAGTCTAATATCTTGGAACTTGAAAATAGGTGCAATGAGTATGGTATGAAAATTAGCCTCTCGAAGACTAAATTGATGTCAGTAGGTAAGAAATTCAACAGAATTGAATGTCAGATTGGTGATACAAAGCTAGAAAAGGTCGATAATTTCAAGTATTTTGGTTGTGTGTTTTCCCAGGATGGTAATATAGTAAGTGAGATTGAATCAAGGTGTAGTAAAGCTAATGCAGTGAGTTCGCAGTTGCGATCAGCAGTATTCTGTGGGAGGAAGTCAGCTCCCAGACGAAACTATCTTTACATCGGTCTGTTTTCAGACCAACTTTGCTTTACGGAAGCGAAAGTTGGGTGGACTCAGGATATCTTATTCATAAGTTAGAAGCAACAGACATGGGTGGACTCAGGATATCTTATTCATAAGTTAGAAGCAACAGACATGAAAGTAGCAAGAATGATTGTTGGTACAAATAGGTGGGAACAATGGCAGGAGGGTACTCGGAATGAGGAGATAAAGGCTAATTTAGGAATGAACTCGATGGATGAAGCTGTACGCATAAACCGGCTTCGGTGGTGGGGTCATGTGAGGCGAATGGAGGAGGATAGGTTACCTAGGAGAATAATGGACTCTGTTATGGAGCGTAAGAGAAGTCGAGGGAGACCAAGACGACGATGGTTAGACTCGGTTTCTAAGGATTTAAAGATAAGAGGTATAGAACTAAATGAGGCCACAACACTAGTTGCAAATCGAGGATTGTGGCGACGTTTAGTAAATTCTCAGAGGCTTGCAGACTGAACGCTGAAAGGCATAACAGTCTATAATGGTTATGTATGATAAATAAAATCACGAATAAAATATGTAAATAAAAAATATTGCTCAAAACTTCATAAAATACTTGAAATAAATTAATATTATATTAATATTACTCAAACCTCCTGAAAACGACTAAATAGGTAGGAACTGCACCTAGGTTCATCAATAACTCCACTGATTTTAAAATAGCTAACTATATTCTTAACAAAATCCGTGCATGAGCACCTCATCAACATACAACATTATACATATAATACACACATAAAATATTGCTGGAAGACTCCATATTTACAACGACAACAATAATGAAAACCGTGGGAAAACGAAAGCGGGAACTGAGCTGCCATTTGTAGATAGTCCGATGAACAATGTACATGTATGAAGATAAATACCCTTCACTGTCTCTATATCAATTCGACTTACCGATTCTCATAATCGGCAGTTATCTCGTCACACAGATACTGTACCTTGTAATACTGTGTTCACATATTTTAACACTTGTTGTAAAGATATATACACACGTCTGTCGATCCTCAACATAAATTATGGAAAGTCTGAGATAGCTTTCACCAACATGTAATGCCTGACCACCACAAGTACTACAATACTTAATGCATACGCCCTCCACAATTTGTTGATCATCCACTTTCCACGAACATAACAAGACTACGTTCCATGAACGTTTGAAGTCCAGTCCATTGCAGCCGTGTCACACGAATACCGTATATCCAGCACTACTTCCTACTCGTACAGTGCGTCAGTTGTCCTTCTTGTCCGTACCGAGTGGTTCTCTTATACAGTGTCACTGGTTGTAGTTGTCTTCCTTCTCGTTCCTTTACATTTTCCCTGGTTGCCGCCGTATGATCAACCTTTATAGACATCAACATCCCTCTCCTCTCAGATGATACGTCTGGATTGGTGCTTGCCAGCCAATCATGAGTGAACCTCTTGTCAGGACCATGCCCTGAACTACTTCTTGCTCCCAAGAGTTAAACAAACTCTGGGGTTTATTACATGAGTCAACGAACTTCCCTAATACAACAACAAGCTCATCTCATCAGGCTGGGATA
Source organism: Anabrus simplex (assembly GCF_040414725.1). Taxonomy (NCBI): domain Eukaryota; kingdom Metazoa; phylum Arthropoda; class Insecta; order Orthoptera; family Tettigoniidae; genus Anabrus; species Anabrus simplex. The sequence goes on from NC_090266.1 coordinate 124,853,121, forward strand.
TATACATCACTCATGGAATTTCCCGACACAAGTACATCACAACAAACACTGGGGTAGCCAGATGACTCATCCAAATTACCAGAGTTATTAAAGCAATGTTTTCCCACTCGTGCAAAACAAATTACTCATACCTACATATGTGGATATCTTCCAGCTTACAAATATAAATGGCAAAATATAGAAATGAAATACTGATAATAATAATAATAAATCGAATACTGACAATAATATCTCTAACTTCTACATATAATTCGGGGGTGTGATATATGTACTATCACAGTCTCGAACAAGTCTTATGGCGACACTGGATTAGGACAGGGCTAGGACTGGGAAGGAAGCGACCGTGGCAATTAACTAGTGTGAAAAATTATGAAGCCATGGAAAACCATCCTCAGGACTCTGACAGTGGGATTCGAACCCGCCATCTCCGGAATTCAAGGTAACAGCTACACGGCGCGAATCGCCAGCCAGTTTGCTAGGTCGCAGTTCTCATTGTTTTCCCAAAAATATAACCAAAAAATAAAGTTTTAGCAATAAAAATGACAGAAATATGCATTTGTATGCAACATAAAATTGCTTTAAATAGGGTCAGGGACCCGTCATTCATAGTTATTTTTCAGATTTCGGGTAAGATGACCTCGGGAATGGAATATGACTTTTCCTTAACATCCGAACTTTAATTATTATCCTAATCAGGTACGAGTCGATACACTTTATATTAAAAACATCATTAAATCAATTTAATTGTGTTGTTACTGGTGGATGTCAAGACATCAGGAGGCCTCTGCCCCAGAGCCCTTCATAATAATGCCGTCACTGATATTACCGCAAAATCAACGATAATGATACATAGTTAACTACTGTCCGGCTCCATGGCTAAGTGTTAATTTGAACAATTAAATGTGTCTGCTGTATTATTCCATATCACTTCTTGACGCGTTTAATGTTAGTAATACTCTAATACTTGCCATCTATCCCTGAAATGCGTAAGTCATATTTTACCTTTTTAAGGTCATATTGCATATATGGCATATTTGCTTGCATATTTTGTATTCCTTTAGGTCACAAACTTCCTAACTCTTATAATAATTATACCTATCTTTTCATAGTTGGCATTTGTCCCGTTTTCGTTGTGTCATCACGGTCGTTGATTTAAAATCGTCTCATTATGTCCTTTGGTAAACATGTCTCTATTCGTTTATCTTCCCTTTCTCGTATTAGTTCTGTGTAGTTTTTCGTAGATAGCAGCTGCATCACACCAGCCAGCCTGTGGGGCTTCGAGTACGAAGCCCATAAATGAACTCCCGGTTTGCTATCTGGGTGGAAGGGTAGCGATGGGTTGGGTGAAAGTGGTTTGTGGGCTGCAGAGGGTTGTGCTGGTGAAAGGGACGTGGGAGTGATGCCAACAGGAAAAAATAAAATAGTGATAAATACACCTTATTTTTATTTATTCCTGGATTAATTGTTGAGAGGTAATAGCATACAGTATATTGTAGAAGGGCAAATATATCCTTACACACTAAATATAGGTAATAATATAATAAATAGTAAAGAGTTTAATATTCAAGTTAAATTTGCTGTGCGACTTGTACACTATATGACGAACATGCATAGTATTTTTAGTAATGGCGGGAATGTCTTTTGAAAGTAGATTACAACTGGAGAGGTTGGGACCTCCAAGGCTTAATTTAAAAATTACATAGGCTAAGAACAGGAATAAGTAGGCTACTCAAGAACATTGAATCCTTCCCAACATAAATAGTGATGCATTATGCGATGCGTGAAAAAATAGACATAATCTGTCGATTAGATTCTGCATACAGGCTCAAAACAAAACATTTGAACGAGGAAGTGTCTAAAAATTGGTACATTCTTGGTAAACCGATCGACGCATTTCAGTTTTGCGGGAAATTTGAGTTTGTGGGCATTTCGTGTTTTAATTAACTTAGTCTAATGTGGCTATGATTATAACATTGTTCCTTTCGGTTTTTTCATGTTTTTTAACTGTTAACTTTGGATAAATGTGATAGACAGGCTAGAGTTTAATAGCGTTTTATAATTACAGATAATTCACCATCCGTCATTGGGTAAAAGGATTATAACCGTTGCATTTAGGATATGTTAACTGATCATTCACCTAAGTTTTATTGAAGTCTGCCTGGTCCAGACCAAACAGATCCCTTGTCAGCTGTTCGGGATCACATTGCAAAAAGTTCTAAATTCTGGCATTATCTTACGGTAGATCGGCTTTTAGCCTTCGCTATGTGGTTTGTAGCGCTCCTAGTTTATCTTACTAACATGAATCTGAATTTCCGTGCGTGTTCATGTTTTTAAAGCCAACTATTGCGATATTCACACTGTCATGCCCTGTGACTGGGAATAATGCACCCGACTCTTTTGTTCACTAAATCTCATTTTTTATTTGTATGACAGTTTAATCTGGCGTTGAATGTTTTACTCACTTTTACTGCGCTTGTCAGTTTGAATCGTTAAAGCCCAGTACGTGCCAGAGAAGGGTTAAGATCCGTTAGTGTTAGCCTACATGAGCGAGGCGGTTGTTAATGTCTTCCACGCGATTTCCTCCCTGAGAAATCCCACGGGGTGTAGTCGGAGATAGGGTGTTTTTATTGTTATTTATCGGCTGTGGAGTTTTACTAGAGTTTGTGTAAATATTAGTAGCGCGTGTGTTTTATATACGAGGCAGGTTAATTCGTATATGTGTAATAAAGATATTAAACTGCGGATAGGATTCTTATACTAAATTTCCTCGCCTTGTGGCTTGTAGGATAATAATGTCGATGATCGTATATCCCTGGATCTCTCTGTAAAATAATATTCTATGATCTTTTTACTTTCTTTCTTTCTTCCTTTCTTAATCTGCTTATCCGCCAGGGTTGGTTTTTCCCTCGCACTCAGCGAGGGATCCCCCCTCTACCGCCTCAAGGGCAGTGTCCTGGAGCGTCAGGCATTGGGTTGGGGGATACAACTGGGGAGAATGACCATTACCTCGCCCAGGCGGCCTCACCTGCTCTGCTGAACAGGGGCCTAGGTGGGGGATGGAAAGATTGGAAGTGATAGACAAGGAAGAGGGAAGGAAGCGGCCGTGGCCTTAAGTTAGGTACCATCCCGGCATTTGCCTGGAGGAGAAGTGGGAAACCACGGAAAACCACTTCGAGGATGGCTGAGGTGGGAATCGAACCCACCCCTACTCAGTTGACCTCCCGAGGCTGAGTGGACCCAGTCCCAGCCCTCGTACCACTTTTCAAATTCGAACCCGGGCCTCCGGGGGTGGCAGCTAATCACACTAACCACTACACCACAGAGGCGTGATCTTTTCACTAACTATGAAAATGAAACCTTGCTGTTACTTCCCGTCATTTAGTTTAATTTTCTGAACGCATACCGTTGAAATGTTGATTTAATTTCAGTGACGTTACTTGACATTCCTTTTGTAAGGAATTTCTGCCTTGTAGTGTAATTGTCGTACGTGGCTGCCTAAATGCGGTTCCGCTCACCTGGAAGGACATGGGTTCAGTTCTCCGTCAGTAAGTTGAAAAAATATTCTGTAGAATCGCATGGCTCTGGGATTTAATCTACCTACACCAGTACCAGGTTAATTCCTGGGGGCAACGGTGACCAGTCTATTCCACTTAGTGCCGACGTTACGGATAGTCGAATCCTTCTCCTTCCACTCCTCCGAGTACATTCATGATCTGCATGAATATTGATTTTGACTGTAGTGAGGTACTGTATTATGATTTATGTTAATAAAAAGTATTTTTAACGTCCTTTAAATAGATGTAGATTTTTGACAGACATTTGGAATTTTATCCCATAGGAGTTTTTAAAAAATATATCCCAAGTTCTTACATGTAAACACCTTCGATGTCCACTGATTTCAGCCAGTATCAAACCCGCAATCTTGGAAAAAGAAGGACGACGGTGATCTGATTGCGCCGCTGAAATGACTCATTTATGATATCTTCAACTATTTCAGACATTGCCGATTAGAGGTTACGCGAGGAAAAATGTGTGAAACTGTAGCTTGCCTATACCGTATCCATGTAAGTGAAATAAATAAAACCATTGATTTTTCTCGTCGGAAAGATATTTTAGAATAATACAAATGATAATTGAAATTTGTAGTTTCCAATATTAATATAGCAGTTTCTATGTTGCAGAGGACAGTGCCCAAACGCTACGCGTTTTCGTAATGTACTTTTCATGGTTAGATGACGTACAACTCAGAGAGGCTAGCATTGATTTAATAAGCCTTCACATTAACTGAGCAAATCGATGATAGGATGTCTTGACCAATGTCAATCTACTTCACTTGATCACAGTTCCTCAGGTGATAAAATGATTTTCGTAGATACACTGGACTGCACAAAACTTGTCCGGCAAATAAATTTAATTTTGTACATAATCGAAATGAGAGAATAATCGTAAGATGTAAATAGCTGGTGACCGAAGATATAATCCTTGGAACCTCACCACCTGTATGTTCATCCTATTTCAAACAAGAAAATTTTAAAAAGCCGTCTTCTGCGACAGTCACTTTTTATGCGGTTGGGTGCACATCTATATATATAAAATAAGAGTTTTTATGTACATTGCTCAGAATTTGAAAAGACTGGTATTTCTGTATCGACCATGTCCACAGTAACTTTTTAAACTTTTTTTATTTTTCCGTAATGTCTGTCTGTCTGTCTGTCTGTCTGTCTGTCTGTCTGTCTGTCTGTCTGTCTGTCTGTCTGTCTGTCTGTACGTTTGTATATATATGTAGGGCCTATGTATGTATGTATGTATGTATGTATGTATGTATGTATGTATGTATGTATGTATGTATGAATGTACACGCATCACGAGGAAACGGCTCAAGAGAATTGAATAAAAATCGGTATGCATAGCCGGGGAATAAGTCGCTACAATCTAAGCTATAACTCATTTTATTCATGCTGAGAGAAATGGTAGTTTAGGGGAAGGCCTAATATTTAATTCTCAAACATTTACGTTATTAGCGGTCCTATCGATAAATACTAGATACCAAAAGTTAGATAGAATTAAATATACGATATTTATGTCTTATACATATTTACCGTACCGGCTATGATATCACAGATATTCAGGAATTTGAATTTTTTTTTCCTAAGGCCATATCAACGCCGAGCCACGAGATAATGGGTAAACATAATTGAATAAAAATTGGTATGTCGAGTCGGGGAATAAGGAACTACAGTGCAGGCTATAAATAATTGTATTCACCCTGGATGAAATGGTAGTTTAGGGGAAGGCGCCTAAAATATAACATAACAAAAGTTATAGAGAATAGTATTTCGGATTATTTTTGTTTTATTCAGTTCTACCGTACCGATTATAATAATAATAGTATTTCAGAGTTAGAAGGAAACCAAATCTTAAGACCTACAATATCGAAAGCTCATAAAATTAATCAACAATAACATTACATGAACCGTTGTTTGTTGTGATGTTCTTTGTCTCTTATACTGCCATTCATCTCCGATAGATGGAGTTACTGCTCCGTACTGAGTATAACAGCCTGCCTGAATATTGGCGGGAAGTAGCTGGGGAGTTGGATAACTTTCTTCTTCAGCGTGCCATTCCTTTGGTTCATACATTTACTGATACTGCTGGTAATTAGCACACTGGTTCGTCACAATATTCCAGCTTATCGAACCCTACTTTGAGGCGCTGATTGGAATGAACAGTGCGCAAAATTAACAGAATAATAGCATAGACTGGCAGCGTAATAGTGAAAAAATGTGTGGTTTTTCATTTAATCGCAACATTCCTACTGACGTCATTATAATGAGTTGTCTTGATTTTAGTTGGGGAAACATGTCTTTCTGAGGTTGTAAAAAGGCATGTGGAGAGTGAGTGTCTGCCATTACGATGAGAATTCACCAACTTGATTGTAAGTGATGGTAGGCAAGAGGTCCTATCATTACAATGAAATTTCCCTAACCCAGTCTTCACATGAGAAAAGACGTATGGTATCTTCCCAGTCGCGTTTCTGGGGTAATGTTAAGAACCATGCAATTTAATAGAATCTTACTCACAACGAGTACACTACCTAACCTAGAATTCCGTAGCGAAGCACGGCTATATCAGCTATTAATAGTACAAAATAAATCACATTTGCCGCGTTGAGTAGCTCAATAAATAGAACTCTGGCCTTCTGAGCTGAAGTTTGTGGGTTCGATCTCGGCTCAGTCCGGTAGTATTTAAAGTTGCTCAAATACGCCAGCCCCGTGTTGGTTTATGCACAGAAACGTAAAATAACTTCTACGGGACAAATTCCGGCACCTCGGCGTCTCCAGAAACAGTTATAAATTAATTAGTGGGACGTGAAACCAATGAAAATGAAAATCCACAGCCTTTTTCCAGTCATTCGGCCGGGTCAGGAATGGAATGAATGAAGCCCCCATCTAGCGGCGAGGATAGGAATCGTGCCGGCTGCCGAAGCCTGTCCCACTCGCCTGGGGCAATGATAAATGACTGACAGATTAAATGAAATGTTAATGGAGTGTGTTGCTGGAATGAAAGATGACAGGGAAAACCGGAGTACCCGGAGAAAAACGTGTCCCGCCTCCTCTTTGTCCAGCACAAATCTCACATGGAGTGACCGGGATTTGAACCACGCTATCCAGCGGTGAGAGGCCGACGTGCTGCCGCCTGAGCCACAGATGCTTCCTGAACCCAATAACATTACTGTTATTATTATTACTTTCAAAAATAATTGCGATAGCAATATTATTAGATTAGTAAATACCGGGCGAGTTAGCCGTGCAGTTAGGGGCGCGCAGCTATGAGCTTACATCCGGGAGATAGTGAGTTCGAGCCCCACTGTCGGCAGTCCTGAGGATGGTTTTCCGTGGTTTCCCGTTTTCACACCAGGTAAATGCTGGAGTTGTATCGTAATTAAAGCCACGGCCGCTATGTTCCCAATCCTAGCCCTTTCCTCCCTGCGTCACCGGAAATCTTCGGTGTACCTTAATTCAGGCCACGGCCGCTTCCTTCCCACTCCTAGCCCTTTCCTATGCCATCGTCACCATAAGACCTATCTGTGTCGGCGCGACGTGAGTCAACTTGTAAAAAAAATTAGGAAATACGAAATTTGTGCTTGATTCTCTCAGGAGTAGTGTACATGGCGGTGTTCAACGTGCGATATGCTTATGATCCACGAGCAAAAGGAGCAAATTAGACCACCACGGAAATGTGGGAGAAAGGGAGTTAGAAAAGGAAAAGTTGAGTTTATAGCATTTTGTTTATGCAGCGTCTACCAAGAACTCGATGAAGAATGGAGAGCATTTTAGCTCGTACAGCTTTACTTTCACTGCACAAATGAAATATAAACTTCCTTCTGAATGTACTAGAAATATGTCTTACAATGAATTCCTTTACCGTAGATCTGCTGCTCTTTCTTACATAGCTAAAACAACTGTATTCTTCTTTATAAGATCTTCTTTCTTGTATTTTGTTGCATTACAGCCCTCATTCGACTGAGGGATATAATATCTGGAATTCTGTTGAGCAGGTACAAACAAGAGTCTGTTTGCTTTTTGTTGGTGTCATTCCACTATGAACTATGAACCGAACAATTATATTGAATGCAATCTTACTTGAAGGAAACAGTGAGCTGTACTGCAATATAATATTGCATTGCTAGCATTGGAATTCCTTATTGCTCAAGTTAACACGTCACAGAAGGTGGTAGAATATTGTAGCACTCCTTTGTTACAAGAATAATTGAATCATTCGAAAGGAATTTTAATTTGAGTTCAGTTCTTCATATTACCTTATTAAAAAGTAGCAGGCCCGGGCTCTGCCCGCAATGGAGTCAGGTATAATTGGAAATTGGATTTCAACACTGTTCTTGAAAGTCCTGTAACAACTAAAACCTGATCACCTTCTAGTCACGAGTCATATACCACTCACCGGAAAAAAGCGAAACACAACGCATTTCAGACAAAGTTTAATGCTAGTTCATTTGGAACCTGGTAAAAATGACATATGACATTACAACAATATGGCAATGCATCATAAGTTAATAAGCCCATTTAAGAAGTTTCAGCGCAATCTATATATATATATATATATATATAAAATAACATGTCCTGACTGACTGACTGACTGGGACACATTCATATTAACATACAGGTGCTCGCTAAGGGAAGATTTCTGGATATTCTATCACTAAGGGGTGAAAAGGGGGGTTAATTTTTAAAATGAGGATATCTATATCTCAAAAACTTAAAGGTTTAGAGTCATAAAAATTGGTATTTGGAATCTCCTTTAAAAATAAAGAAAAAAGTATTTGTTTTCGGAAAATCCCATGAAGGGGGTGAAATGGGGGGAAAATGGGTTGAACACCTTTTATGAGGAGACTTATATCTAAAAAACTGAAGAGATTACAGTCATGAAAATTTAAATTTGGAACCCCTTTAAAATTAAAGGAACACGTATTTTATTGTTTTTGAAAATCCAAATAATGGGGGGTGGGTGAAAAGGGGGTTGAATTTTTAAAATGAGTGTATCTATATCTCAAAGCTGTAACAGTTTACAGACGTAGAAATTGGTATTTAGAATCTCTTTTCAAAATAAATAAACACGTATTATTTTGTTTCCGGAAAATCCGAATAGGAGGTGTGAAAAGGAGTGAAAAATGGGTTGAATATCTTTAATGAGGATACTTATATCTCAGAACCTGAAGATATTACAGACCTGAGAAAAGGTATTTGTGATCTCCTTTAAAAATAAAGAAACATGTACTTTTTGTTTTTGGAAAATCCAAATAGTGGAGGGTTGAAAGGGGGTGAAATTTAAAATGAATGTATCTATATCTCAAAACTTTCAAAGTTTACAGATGTAAAAGTTGGTACTTAGAATCTACATTCAAAATGAAGAAACACGTATTTTTTTGTTTTCGGATAATCCCAGTAGGAGGGGTGAAACGGGGTGAAAAATGGTTGAATGCCTTTAATAAGGATCCTTATATCTCAGAAACTGAAGATGTTAAAGACCTGAAAATCGGTATTTGGGATCTCCTTTATAAATAAAGAAACATGTATTTTTTATTTTTAATAAATCCATATCGTGGGGGGGGGGGGTGAAAGGGGGATGTATTTTAAAAATTAGTGTATTTATATCTCAAAACTCCAAATGTTTGCAGATGTAATAGTTGATATTCAGAATCTCCTTTAAAAATAAAAGAACACGTATTTTTTGTTTTTTGTAAATCCCAATAGGAGGAGTGAAAAGTGTGAATAAGGTGTTGAATGTCTTTAATGCGGATACTTATATCTCAGAAACTGAAGATATTACAGACCAGACAGTTAGTATATATGGAATCTCCTTTAAAAATACAGAAACATTTGTTTGTTTTGTTGTGTTTGGAAAATCTAATTATGGGGGTTAAACAGGAGTGACAAATTGGGGTGAATTTTTAGAAAGACTATATCTACAGTATATCTCAGAAACGTAAAATGTTACAGACGTAAAAGCTGGTATTTGGAATCTCCTGTTAAAGTAAAGAAACGGGTATTCTCGGAAAATAGAATGAAGGGTGAGGGGCGGGGGGTAGGTGAAAAATTAATTGAATTAATTGTATGAGGATACTTACATCTAATAAAAACTCAAGTTGTTACAGACGTGAAAATTGGTATTTAGATCTTCTTTAAAAATTAAACGACGCGTTTGGGGGGGGGGGGCAGGTAATAATCTTTGTGGGCGGGTGTGAAAAGGAGTTGAATTCGTTTCATGAGGACACATATCTCAAAAACTGAAGATAATCGGTATTTATAAGATCCTTTACTATTAAAGAAACAAATTTCTTTTGCCGGAAAATTCACTTGGGGGGTGGGGGAGTGTGAAGATAAATGAGAAAAAGTTAGTTATTTTTATGGGAATACTTATATCTCAAAACTGAAGGTAACACACGTGAACATTGTTATTTGGAATCTCATTTAAACATAAAGAAACACGCTTCCTTTTTGGGGGGTGGGGGTGGGAATCAACTTAACCGCGGTGTGGTGAGAACGGAGGTGAGACCATTGATTTTACTGTTCCTAATGTACTTATAAGGAGCCTCGTTGGCTCAGGCGACAGCGTGCTGGCCTCTCAGCACTGGGTTTCGTGGTTCAAATCCCGGTCACTCCATTGTGAGGTTTGTGCTGGACAAAGCGGAGGCGGAACAGGTTTTTCTCTGGGCACACCGGTTTTCCCCGTCATCATTCATTCCAGCAACACTATCCAATTTCATTTCATTTGTCATTCATTAATCATTGCCCCAGAGGAGTGCGACAGGCTTCGGCAGCCGACACAATTCCTATACTCACCGCTAGCTGGGGGCTTATTCATTCCAGTCCTGACCCGGCTGAATGACTGGAAACAGGCTGTGGATTTTCAATGTACTTATTCTGATCATAAACTGATCATTTTTAATCTTTCCTGGGTTCGTTTTCAAGAGCCATCTTTTCCTTTGGAGAACCTTCTTAGATTACAATAGATTCCTCTGACATATAAATAAAAATTAAAACACATTTGAAATAAACGATAGGTATAAGATCGACCGTGCAATTGTTGACTTCTATAATAAGGTCAATAATAAACGGAAGTATGTCATTCGTATCGCCAGAAGTCCTGCGTACTTGCCTACGGGCGACAATGGTGCTGGTCATACTGGCATCAATGACAATGGCAGCATATGTAATTTACCGCCAAGGTCTTGCACCTTGCTGTGGGGTCCAGAACATTAATAATAATAATAATAATAATAATAATACCTAAATTCAACTAATTTCACCCACCCTAATAATAATAATAATAATAATAATAATAATAATAATAATAATAATAATAATAATAATGTTCTGGACCGTCGTCAAAATGTGCGGTCCGAACTGGAAACGGGTCCTGGACGGGTAATGACTACGATTGCAGTCCGGCCGCCGGTTCATTACCGCCAAGGCACCCAAGACGACACCACGCCGCATCTCCTCAAGGATTTGATCCACATTAAAAATCTTATAGGAAAACATGGCATAGATTTAGGGACCCTACTGACCGGGTGGAATACCTGGACCTAGCCCGGGAAGTACGAAATTGTTTGCTAGGAAAATAGATTGAAAATGGGAGGAACGTTGCCGTAAACCCTCAGAAAACGAGTCAGATTGCGGATATCGGCGGGTTATATATAAAACGATAAGCATTCAAGTATAAATTTCAGTATAATACCGTAGCGAAGCACGGGTATCTTGCTAGTAATTGATCAAGATTATTGGGCGTTACTATCTCAACACCAATATTGAAGTTTCCCGCCTTTGGACAACAATAACTACAAACAGCTCTCTTGAGGTTTACTGCTGTGAATTCTCGTGTCGCGTACTTTTGTGGACATAACTGCTTGTCTACTAGTGGCGTGAATTGTTCGAACTTGAGACAGGTAACCACGACAGAGCAACATGTGCCTTGCTGCTTATGCAACCACTATCACGCATGAGTGGAGCGTTTAAACTAAAATGTCCGAGTTTGCTCCAATTCCTTCGACAAGGCACGTTCGAAGCGAAGTTCGCTGACTCGGGAGGATGACCTGCTTGCTTTTCTGACGATGCAATCAATGTGGTTCATCCAGATATGAGTCCGGCTCCATGGCTAAATGGATAGCGTGCTGGCCTTTGGTCCAGTTGGTCCCGGGTTCGACTCCCGGCCGGGTTGGGGATGATAACATTCATTGGTTAGTTCTGATGGCTCGGGGGGGGGGGTGGTTGGATGTGTGTGCCGTCTTCAGCATTAGAATTCGTCATAGGTAGGACCCCATCCTCACAAACACGCAGGTCACTTATACGTCGTCAACACGAAAGACCTGCTCCAGGCCTCTTGGGAGGCCATACGGCATTATTATCCACTTATGAGTAGCGCCCGGATTTAAAAAATACTTGTGCGCATATGCAAATGCATATTCTGAACGTTAGTGCATATACAGATATATTTTTCTCTTATGTGTGATCGATTATCTAAGATTTCTGAGCGAAATGAAAAATGTAATGAATTCTATATATTGCACATCGCTTGGCAACACGCGAAGCCTTCCCTGATTAAGGAAAGTGCTTTCAGTGTTGCAATATAAGCAGGTAGAGGGATAATGATACTTTTCACAACAGTTATTTCTTTCTTTCTGACATTCCTTTCTCCTTTCAGTATCCTCCCAAGGTTTGCTTAAACAAATGCGTTCATCTGTTAACTTGCTTCGTCTATTGTAGGATTTTACCAGATTAAAATGTAAAAGTACCTAAAGATAAGAACTCTAGGATTTTAAAATTAAACAGTGGATATCATGCAATAGTGACTATGTACTGTACTGTCAAGTGTGCGACAAGTGCGACTTTAAGAAAATCAAATTGAACAGCATTTGAAAACAATTTCATATCTTACATCAAAAGAACAGAGTAAGAATACGCAACAGCTTTTTTTTTTTTAACCGACGCGAAAACATGGTGTGAAGTTAGTATTGTATATTTTGCGCTGATATTTGTAAAACTTTTGTATGCAGCAACATTCCGCAGCATAAATTGAATAATCCACATCTATGCTCGTTTCTTGAAAAAGCAAATGGAAATGTATTGAAAAACATCTGGGCAAATGGACGGCATACGAAATGGTGCCTAGCTCCAGATTTCGACATTTCCAAATTCGTGTTGGTGGTCTGTTGTGATTGTCACGATCAACAATCTGTATCAGTTATTTCGCTAAAACTCCCAAGTGAACTAATAAACCTATGATATGTTGCAATATAGTTGTAATGTCATAATTTTATGTTTACCAGGTTTCAAATGGACTAACATTAAATTTTGTCTGAAATACATAGCCTAGTGTGGTCGGGAACAACATGAACCGGGTATATGAGCATTAGAGAGTTGGTCATACTGATAAATAAATTGAAAAAAATAATTTGATATCTTTTGCCGTCGTCATTTTATCAACTGCTGAATTTAGCCAATCAGATCGCATGGGGGACGAATTCAAATTGGCTTTGCGGGGCGGTGTCGCTAAGTCTGCACGTAGCTTAAGACCAGGTTTACTAGATGGCAGTTTATTCCAGTACTCTGAGGTTTAAAGGATACTCCGTAAACTCCCGTAATTCTTTTTTTTTTCTCGAAGAGATTATTGTGAAGGAAAATGTCGGTGTCATAATTAATGTTTTTTTTTAAATGGAGAAAGGTAAAATTGAGCCTTGCTGAAGGGTTACTGGTGGACGTGGATCATTGTGTAATAATCTCTTCCGAGTTTGGCGGGAATGGTTAGTCACAGGAAAATGACATTGCAAAGTCGTTCATTTTAAAATTCAATGTAAAATTTTACGAAGAAATGCCAATATTTATGTATTACACACTGTTACTTAGGTACAATGCCTTTGCTGGCGAGACCTAGTTCTTACGGTGCAGTATATCTTGTGGTGTGCGTTAGAACAATTTTGTTACTATCAGTGATCTGTCTCAGTCTTATCCCTCACTTTGACAATATTACAGTGGCAGGTATGAGCGGTGCTAGTAATGTCATTAATTATTCAGCCAGTCTATAATATGAATGGTGTGAAAATGTTGCTCATGGGGTCGATTGGTGTATGCATTTCGTAATTTGCTTTATGTCGCACCGACACAGATAGGTCCTATGGCGACGATGGGAAAGGAAAGGGCTAGGAGTGGGAAGGAAGCGGCTCTGGCCTGAATTAAGGTGCAGCCCTAGCATTTGCCAGGTATGAAAATGGGAAACAACGGAAAACCATCTTCAGGGCTGCCGACAGTGGAGTTCGAACCCACTAGGCCTATATACCGGATGCAAGCTCACAGCTGCGCCCTCCTAACCGCACGGGCAACTCGCCCGGTGCATGCATTTCAGTGGTCTTGGCGGACTCGTATGTAATAGCAACTTCTGGCGCAGTGAGGAAAGCAACGGGAACCTACCTCACTCCCCATTTCCCTAGTACCGGGCGAGTTGGCCGTGCGCGTAGAGGCGGGCGGCTGTGAGCTTGCATCCGGGAGATAGTAGGTTCGAATCCCACTATCGGCAGCCCTGAAGATCGTTTTCCGTGGTTTCCCCATTTTCACACCAGGCACATGCTGGGGCTGTACCTTAATTAAGGCCACGGCCGCTTCCTTCCAACTCCTAGGCCTTTCCCATCCCATCGTCGCCCTAAGACCTATCTGTGTTGGTGCGACGTAAAGCCCGTAGCAAAAAAAAAAAAAAAAAAAAAAAAAAAAAAAAAAAAAAAAAAAAAGCATTTCCCTAGTACCCTTCTTCATTGATGCCTAAGCAATCTATGCATCTGTGACAGCTAATGGTGGAGCTGTTGAGGATCCAACCCTCCTTCTGGCTGAGGACTGAACATCCATACTTAGGTACAAAATAACCTATGTATATGATGTTTTTAAAATTAGATCTCTCCTCACTTTGATCAAGAGTAACACACAGGTGTACATTTCATAATGAATCTGAGGCACTAGGTTCCAAACCGGGATTCGGCAAACTTGAGCGTCCAGGCATAATAGGATGTTTCCTCGAACTCTCAACAACAACAACAAAAAATAATAATAAAAATAACCTCCTGGAAAATCCATGAGCGGTGCCTTTTACACAATATTTTTGTATATCCCACGCCGAACCATATGCCGGTAAACAGCTTCGGAGACCAAAGGTTAATCCACGCACGGTAGATGTAAATCATGGACTATAATGTCCGACTCGTTGGCTGAACGGTCAGCGTACTGGCCTTCGGTTCAGAGGGTCCCGGGTTCGATTCCCGGCCGGGTCGGGGATTTTAACCTTAATTGGTTAATTCCAGTGGCACGGGGGCTGGGTGAATGTGTTGTCTTCATCATCATTTCATCCTCATCAAGACGCGCAGGTCGCCCGCGGGGTCAAATAGAAAGACCTGCACCTGGCGAGCCGAACCCGTCCTGGGATCTCCCGGCACTAAAAGCCATACGACTAAAAGTCCACATATGGACTATAATGTGACGAGATTTGTGAACTGATATATTATTCTCTGCTTCAAAATGCCTGCTTGAAAGAAGAACGATAATTGTGCGTAAACTACTCGCGGAAACAGCGTGCAGTTTATAGTGTTTTTATAGGTTCACACATTCCGAAATACGACGTCCGTGTTTCTAACATTACTAACAACATAAAACCATAAATTTAAATGTGACGAAATTTGTGAACTGATATATTACTCTTTGCTTCGAAATACATCTTTGACAGAACTATAGCCTAATTGTGTGTAAAGTACTCGCGGAAACAGCGTGCATTTTATAGTGCTTTTACACAGTCGCACATTCCGAAATATGACGTCCGCGGTTTTAATTTTACTGACAACATAAAACGATAAATTTAGTGCTGAGTGCGACCGGATATTTATTTTTAGGCTTAGAGGACTAATACTTAATTGAAAACACAGTTTTTTTTGCGCATGGTTATTTAGTGGCGAGAGTGTCGAGTACATGTTCGCCTCGCCAGTTCTGTAGCTGGTTTTTCCGGTACACTGAGGTACGTGTACCGCTGTGCGGAGGTTGTAGGTGCAATTGTACGGTCTAGGAATGGGAAACCATGGAAAACCATGTCGAGGGTGGCCAACGGAGGATTCAAACAGGCTTGTCTCCCGAGTAACCACAGTGATGGATACAGAGCTATCGGCCACACCTGGCTGTGCTGCAGCGTACTTACAGTGACTCGCATACAGTAATTATTCGGACAGACATGATTTGTTACATTTTCCTTTGTATTAGTGATTTCTATAATAATAAAGCACTCATAAAAATAAATACAAGTTTCTGTAAGGAATACAAAAACAAAACGTCCATCATTCTTCTAATGAACACTATCAATGAAAATATTATTAAAAAACAAAATCAAAACCAAAACCAATATTGCACAAAATTATTCGGACACTTTCCGTTTTACTTATGATCCGAAAGGTTCAGCGTCTGGTGGGATTTCTTTTCATTTTAATTACTTCCCCGAGTCGACTAGCATGCTCTCCACTAATTCCCGAGTGTAATCGGGAGATATCTTCTGCCATTCTTCTTGAAGTTGGTTTTTCAGCTGTTCTCTAGATGTATTTGTTGTTTTTCTTATTTCTTTATCAAGTTTATCCCAAAGAGTCTAAATGACATTCAAGTCTGGTGGTTAAGGGGGAGGATAAAGTACCATTGGGCAATTAAACAATAACCACATCCTTACATTCCAGGCCATATGCTTTGGGTCATTACCTTGATAAAACTTAAAATGTTCACCAATCCCCATATTTTCGGCACTTTTTTCATATTGTCCCTCAGTATTCTAAGGTATTGAAAGTGGTCCATTTTACCCTCAATAAAAACCAATTGACCAACTCCATTCGTCGACATGCACTCCCACACTATTACATGTCTACAGTCATCCTTCACAGTTGCTTTTAGATTTTTCTCTTGAAGATCAGTATTAGGACGCCGCCAAACTGCAATCCTCTCATCCGACTGAAATACTGTATGTTAAATTTACTTTCATCAACAAATATAATGTCATTACGCCACTCATTGTCTTCTCTAACATGCTCTTTGACAAACAGCATTCTCTTTCTTCGATTTATTTGATTTATGAAGGGCTTCCTTCTTGCAATACGGGCGTAAAAGTTACCTCTTCTGAGCACACTGCGTATTGTTTTGGGATGCACTTTCTTTCCGGTGTCTGCGGCAATCTCCGTAACGAGTTTTGGATCACTAAACTTGGGTTCCTTTTCTGTTTTTCTGATGACATAATACACTTCTTTCATATAAAATGTTCTTGGGCGTCCCTGTGCGGTAGATATTCAATCCTATCTTCCTCCCGGAATCTTGTGATAATATCAGAGACTGTACTTTTCTTCATTTGTAACATTTCAGCAATTTGACGACAACTTTTACCTTTAGCATGGTGAAAAATTACTAGCTGCCGCTGTTCGATTGTGCTCTCTCTTCCTCTGCGGCCCATTTTCTCTTAAATTGTACACAGTACTCTAACTCGCTGAATGTTTACGTTCATACTGTCTGTGGCTCTTCTACACAGGCAACTGACTTGTGTCCGAATAATTTTGTTGAAGCACAGGGGTTCCAGGGTCACTGGTTCTCTCCTGTTTTCTAAAAGTACACATTTCAACGCCGTGTTGAATCTGACAAACTGGGTTCTGTCAGAAACTACTTTACGTGTACGATATTTTCTCTGAAATATAGTGCCAGTGTGTAGCAAAGGCTATAATTACTAACGTGTCCGAATAATTATGTGAGTCACTGTAACTAACCTGTTGAAAAGACTAATAAGAAATAATGGTTGTGGATTCAGTGTTTCCCAACTAGTTTAATGGTGGTAATATACAGTAGTGCCGCCTCTGTGGTGTAGTGGTTAGCGTGATTAACTGCCACCCCTGGAGGTCCGGGTTCGATTCCCGACTCTGCCATGATATTTGGAAAGTGGTACGAGGGCTGGAACGGAGTCCACTCAGAAGTTGCTATTACATAACAGTCTGCCAAGCCCCACGAAATGCACGCAACAACCGATCATATGAGTAATATATTCACACAATTCGAAATAAGGACTAGGTGCACAAAGAAAGGCGTTACGAGCATCGCTCAAACCTCGGTCACTTTCATATTTTCAAAATCTAGGATATGACTGAAACATGTCAGTCAAATTAACAAATTTGTTCTAGCCCACGCCATAAGATATTATGGCCCGGTTTCATCAACACATGTTGAATATATACTAACAAGTAGTTAGTTAATACGGAGTTAAAATTTTAACATCTTGCTAGGTTTCTTGCGTTTCATCAAACTTTTCTTGTGAAATGTTAACTAATCGACTGTTAACTCTCGCAATATTGCGAACTGGTGCGAATCAAGGAGGCAGTGGTACGAACATGCTGTTTTACAGCGCGCTCCGATGCGCTTTTGTTTGCGTACAGCTGTAAAATATGGCGCGAGAAGTGAAACGGAATCGTAGTTCTAATTTTCCCTCCTTCGAAAAAGAGTTGTTAATTTAATTAGTTAGTAAATGTATATAAGTTATTGAGTGCAAGCGCACGGATGGCTTGACGATAAAAGAAAAGGACGAGGCGTGGGAGAAAGTCCGCGAAGTTTCAATGGGGTTAACAGATATTTTTTTATCGGGTATCCACTGTCACCTAACAAAATCACTTCGTTAATTGTCCAACTTCAAACTGTGTTCCGATATGGGAGTTATTAAATATTGTATTGTCGTGTGTAGAACCAGACCACCTAGCAAGTATATCCCTGATTTGGAGGTTCATCAATCACCTGAACATTAACAAAGAAATATCCCTTCCGATTACGATATATTTTGGCCCAGTTGCCTCCAGGTGATTGGATTCTTTCATGTGTGTAATCTATTGCACCTAGAACAAACACTAGGAAAACGGCTTATTTCATAGAAGTCGCGGATAATTTGCTGACGCTCTTCTACTGCAGGGAATGTAATGTTATATGCCTCCTCCTCATGGATGCTATTGCTGCAGACACTCGTCAAACAACTCTACTAACAGTGGCTTTAGAAATTCCAGCATTGTCTCCGGCCATTATGTGAAAATAACCAGTAGCAAAAAATCGTAATATTATCAGTACCTGCAACATTGGAGAAAGAGGTTAAGTTTCTCTTCGTAGGATATTCTAACCTCAATCGAATTTCGTCAACAACCTTAGCAACGACTATTTTCGATAACCTTCATCTATGAAGAAATTCCGCATCCGTCAAATTTTCAAAAGTCGTTACGTCGCTGAACTCTTCTTCGATCAGGATTGTTTTGTAAAAGATCTAAATAGAGCAATTCCGCATCGAAAACGAGATTCACAGCAGCCATTTTGGAACAGGTTGCTAAATGCTAATGTTAGCCATTTAACATTGGAAATGGCTGATGTTAACTTTAATACGCAGTTTAACATTTGTTAATGTTAACAGTTGTTGATGAAACGTAAATTTTCGTAAATCGTATGTTAAAATTATTTAACGCCTTGTTAAGTACTAACATGTGTTGATGAAACCGGGCCTATGTAAACACTACGCCTCGCCAGTAGATGCGTTATAGACGAAGTAATAGACTATTTGAGGTGGCCCATTTCAAAACTCGTCTTATCCACCATATGCGAATTTTCAGAAAGAGCCAGAAACGTGTAGATTTATTGTAATGTAAGTCTCATTTATTAACTGTATTACCTTGCATTCAAGTCTAAGGTCAGAGGGGCTTCGTGTTTCTCAGGAATTATAGATATAATTAGTTAAATGTTCTTTCTTTCTTAATCCGTTTACGCTCCAGGGTTGGTTTTTCCCTCGGACTCAGCGAGGGATCCCACTTCTACCGCCACAAGGGCAGTGTCCTGGAGCTTCAGATTTTGGGTCGGGGATACAACTGGGGAGAATGACCAGTACCTCGCCCAGGCGGCCTCACCTGCTATGCTAAACAGGGGCCTTGTGGAGGTATGGGAAGATTGGATGGGACAGGCAAGGAAGAGGGAAGGAATCGACCGTGGCCTAAAGTTAGGTACCATCCAGGCATTTGCCTGGAGGAGAAGTGGGAAACCACGGAAAACCACTTCGAGGATGGTTGAGGTGGGAATCGAACCCACCGCTACTCAGTTGACCTGCCGAGGCTGAGTGGACCCCGTTCCAGCCCTCGTACCACTTTTCAAATTTCGTGGCAGAGCCGGGAATCGAACCCGGACCTCCGGGGGTGGCAGCTAATCACGCTAACCACTACACCACAGAGGCGGAACTAGTTAAATGTTAATAAATAAAATTTGTATATTGGATAAGACGAGTTTTGGACCATCCAGTGAGAAAATCAGATATTCTACCTCGCACAAGTTATTTACAAAACAAGAAGAGAGAAAAATTGCTAATATAATGTTATAATGAAACACACTGTCCGCCTCTGTGGTGTAGTGGTTAGTGTGATTAGCTGCCACCCCCGGAGGCCCGGGTTCGATTCCCGGCTCTGCCACGAAATTTGAAAAGTGGTACGAGGGCTGGAACGGGGTCCACTCAGCCTCGGGAGGTCAACTGAGTAGAGGTGGGTTCGACTCCCACCTCAGCCATCCTGGAAGGGGTTTTCCGTGCTTTCCCACTTCTCCTCCAGGTAAATGCCGGGATGGTACCTAACTTAAGGCCACGGCCGCTTCCTTCCCTCATCCTTGTCTGTCCCTTCCAATCTTCCCATCCCTCACCAAGGCCCGTGTTCAGCTTAGCAGGTGAGGCCGCCTGGGCGAGGTACTGATCATCCTCCCCAGTTGTATCTCCTGACCCAGAGTCTGAAGCTCCAGGACACTGCCTTGAGGCGGTAGAGATGGGATCCCTCGCTGAGTCCGAGGGAAAAGCCAACCCTGGAGGGTAAGCAGATTAAGAAGAAGATGATGAAACACACTAATACAATAATACACTTTTCTCCTGTTGTGAGATGGACAACTGACAATGGGATGAATGTAAATGGGATGAAAAGTCAAGTTGCAAGCTTCACCAAGTTATCTCAGTTTTAATTATTGTGTTGGGGTGACAGTACCTCATGGGGAACACTGTAAGACCTTGGTGTTAATGTAGTGAATGATCTTCATTCGGGTAATAACATTGACAAGGTTGTTAAGAAAGGTTACAGCTCTCTTCACATGGTTGTGATAGTATTTTGGGGTCGTAGTAAGGAAGTAAAAGAGAGGGCATATACGTCTCTGGCAGGACCACAGTGTATGGGACTCTCACTAGGACTGCTTGATACGAGAACTGGAAACAAATTGAAAGGGAAGCAGCACCAATTGTTCTGGGTAGTTTCCGACAAAGGAGTAGTGTTACGAAAATGTTGCAAACTTTGTGTTTGGAGGACTTGGGAGCAAGGACACGAGATGATCGACTATGTGGTATGTTTCGAGCTGTCAGTGGAGAGTTGGCGTGGAATGACATAAGTAGACGAATAAGCTTGAACGGAGCTTTTAAATGTAGGGAAGATCACAATATGAGGATAAATTTGGAATTCAAGGTGGCACATTGGGACAAATAATATTCATTTATAGGACGAGGAGTAAGGGATTGGAGTAAGTTAAATTATGTCCAGCCCCGCGGTGTAGGAAGCAACACGTCCGCCTGTCACCCTGCGGCCCCGGGTTCGATTTCCGGCCGGGTCAGGGTTTTTAGTTCTAAATGATTAATAACCCTGGCTGGGGACTGGGTGTTTGTGTCATTCTTAACGTTCCTTTCCTTGCATTCAACACTTTACACTTCCGCCATTTACATAATACGCGAAGGTTCCTCACATATGGTGCAAGTAGCGGCAAAAGATAGGTCGACGTCTTGCACAAATAGCATTAAAAAAAGTTAAATTATCAAGGGAAATGTTCGATGCATTTCCAATTTCTTTGAAAATGTTTAAGGAAAAGCTAGGTAAACAATTGATAGAGAATTTGCCACCTGGACGACAGCCCCAAATGCAGATCATTGATGTTTGATTGATTGATTTGTTGAATAATGCATCATAATGTAATAGAGATAATCGGGTAGCCTGGTAAAATTTGATACTTCTCTGTATCTTAAATATAAGATCATAATTGTTTGAAGTTAAAACAAGAGTACATTTAGGGGGTCTTCCATAAATGTTATTAAAACATTTATATACATACATTACACACGGCTTGTTTTACGGGGGCACTGCGCTTTATCATGACCTTTTTATATATTTCGTAAAGTGTAGCCTGACTTGCTCTTGTGAAGTACTTTGTTTTATTAATCGTTCTCGAAATGACGACATGCAAGATTTAATGGGACAGCCAAAATCGGTTAATTACTCGTACTCTTGGTCCAGGACTCATGTTATTTTTGTATGCAGTACAGAATTTCAATAATTGTAATGAGATATGTTATATAATCACCTATCTTGCTTAATTTCTTAATTACTCATTACTCATTTTTTGTGAAATAAAGGTTTTTCAGTAACTGTACTGGGATGTG
The DNA here is from genome assembly GCF_040414725.1 of Anabrus simplex. Lineage (NCBI taxonomy): Eukaryota > Metazoa > Arthropoda > Insecta > Orthoptera > Tettigoniidae > Anabrus > Anabrus simplex. Next base: position 124,875,150 of record NC_090266.1, read on the forward strand.
CGGTATATAAATACCTATGTTGCTAACGATATCTCACTGAAAGCGGCAATCTGCTTCATTAAGATACACAGACTTCAGAGACATAATACTTGAAATTATTATTTGTATCGCGCCGATGACCTACATGTTAGGCCCCGTTAAACAACAAGCATCATCATCATTAGCAATTTGTATCAGCCGTATACCTCAACAGGTAGCATAAGACGACGCTTTAAAGCGCAGTCCGAGTGAAGAAAGCCGCTTGTGCAGACAAATAGTCTTGGATATATATCTCTCTCTATATAAAATCTTCTTCTTATTCTTATTATTATTATTATTATTATTATTATTATTATTATTATTATTATTATTATTATTATTATTATTATTATTATTATTATTATTATTATTATTATTATTATTATTATTATTATGGAGGATACCGTACCTTTACTCTTGTGTTAGCTTCAATCATTATGATCTTTTATTTAAGATAGACCAGACCAAACCAAACCCCATGGCGCAGCAGTCCCGAAGGGCTATGGCCTATGAAGCGATCTCTGCTTAACTCGAAGCACTGCAGATTATGAGGTGTCGTGTGGTCAGCAAGCGACTCCTCTCGGCCGTTATTCATGGCTTTCTAGACCGAGGCAGCCATCTCACCGTTAGATGGCCTATCAATTGTAATCACGTAAGATGAGTGGACCTCGAACCAGCGCTCAGATCCATGTAAATATCCCTGACCTACCCAGGAATCGAACACGGGACCTCCTCATAAGAGGCAGGCACGCTACTAATACACCGCGAGGCCGGCATTTAAGATAGACAGAAGTAGGCCCCTATCACATTTAACCGAACTAATGTATGGGCTATCCACGATCATCTATTCGCTCAGGAGTGGTTGACTACAAATAAAGTTATTATTTTTACATCCCACTAACTACTTGTACGGTTTTCGAAGACGCCAAAGTGCTGGAATGTTGTCCCACAGGTGTTCTTTTACGTGCCAGTAAATATACCAACACGCGGATAATATATTTGAGCACTTTCAAATACCACCGGACTAAGCCAGAATCGAACCTGCCAACTTGGGATCAGAAAACCAGCGCTTTAACCCTCTGAACCACTCAGTCCGGCCTGATAGAATATCGACGCAGTATTTGCAAGGTTGATGACCTGTATGTACGCAGTCTCAGCTTCGAACATCTCACAACTTCGTTTTAGAACTGTAAGAAATTTCACGAGATTCTGACTTCCGTTCATATTGTAAGCTATTATAAGCATGTGAATGGAAATATTGAATCCTCTGTAAGCGGAGGTTATAAGTTCGTAAACACCTCTTGAAGCTCTTACTTCAGTCTTTGTGGACTGCCTGAAGTTATGCAGCCTTAGTGTCTTCCATTATTAATATAGGGTGTTCCACTTCCTCTCGTACAATGCCGCACTTCATTGTTTCGCCTATAAATAGAGCCAACACTGAAAATGTAATGTGTTATGTGGTATTATTCCCATCTGTGCTCTCACCGCCAACATTATTCCTGCAGAAGGAACAAGCTTGGAACGTTTCTCTTTGATGAATTATAATGATAGGAACAGGAATTACTTATTAGTGGAAATGGAGTCGACATAGTGGCAGGCTGCGAAGCTAAGGCTCCTCACAGTAAGTAGGAAAAGCTTATGTAGTATTAAACTAATATGTATGGATTTTAAAAAATCTTATTTTACGTCGCACCGATACAGATAGGTCTTATGTCGACGATGGGATATGAAAGGGCTAGGAGTGGAAAGGAAGCGGCCGTGGCCTTTATTAAGGTACAGCCCTAGCACTTGCCTGATGTAAAAATGTGGAACCACGGTAAACTATCTTCAGGGCTGCCGACAGTGGGGTTCGAACCCACTATCGCCCGAATGTAGACCGATAGTTACATGACCCAGACCGAGCAGCCACTTGCTCGGTTATATGTATGGAATAACTGGCTAGCAACTTAGACTTAGGTTTGAAGGGCGTTTTTAAACAAAGCTTTCGACCGAAGAACTACGCAAGCAAAATCCACATAGTGGTGTGAAATGCGGCGTGGCGAGATGCTACGGATATTATCGGGAAATATCGAAGTATACAGTCATCCTCAAGTTCACAATGCAGACAATCTTCAGGGCTGCCGACAGTGGGGCTGGAACCCACGATCTCCCGGATGCAAGCTCAAGCCGCGCGCCTCTACGCGCACGGCCAACTCGCCCGGTGAGGACGCAACTTTCAGCGGCTGCAGGTACGTTATGTAACGTTGTATAGGAGCGACCGGGTCGATCACCAACTATTCACTGTCACCACCTCTGTCGTCCAGCAGCTAGGAATATGGTTGCCACCTGTCCCGTATTTGAGGTGAACATTTTGCGCCCCGTATTATGAACTCTTGTCCCGTAAAAACGAGCGTTTGTCTTTTTTTCTTGTCTGTAAATATGTTTAAATCCGTATTTGATTCGAACACCATTGAACTTCAAAGTAGCTCCATTATTTTTTTCTCTTTGGATGCTCAGAAGAAGGAAATCTCGTGATGTCTCGCCTTTTGCTGGTAAAGCTGAGCTTGCTGGCTTATTTACTTCGTCTTCTGCTGCGTATTTCCATTCCATTTTCTAACGTGATTGTTCATGCTGTTTGAGACTAAATCTACGCAAATTGTTAAGTTATCAAAGCACATCGAAAACATCAGTGTTAAGATGTCAGATACATTGTATTTTATGTACTGTTAAAAGGGTGGAAGTTAGTTTCTTTTACGAATTTCAATAATTATCTTATTCTGTTAATGCAACTAATTATAATCTAACTGAAATTGGTACCTAACGTTTGATTTTCTAATATTTATGCATTGTCCCTTATTTTTGTGAAAAACCCGTATTTTTACATAAATGTCTCTTATTTCGTATATCAAAAAGTGGCAACCCTAACTAGGAACTAACCTGTCCCTTTTTGATGTGATGCTTAATTCTGTCATGACTTAACAAATCTCTTAATTCCTTCGGAAATAAACGAAGAGGCCCTGCAACAAAGGCTGTTAAAAATACGAGGAGAGGCAGGTACGATTTATCCCAGGGGACGTAGGGAGACCAGATTGCCCGCAATCCATTGTTAGACTCATCAGTAAGTTGTAGCAGCGTGGGCGGGTGTTCTCCTTTTTTTACGGTGCCGGTAGGCCAAATTGTTTGTTAGTAATTAATAATGAATGAAGTTGAAAGGAATAATATTATTGGTTTTGTGCGCCACTAACTACGTTTACAATTTTTGGAGACACTGAGTTGCCGGAATTTGTCTCGCATGAGTTATTTAATGTGCCAGTAAATCTACCGACAAGAGGCAGATGTATTTGAGCACCTTCCAATACCGCCGGACTGAACCGGCATCGAATCCTACAATTTGAGCTCAGAAGACCAGCGCTCTACCGTCTGAGCTGCTCAGCTCGACCGAAGTTGAGAACTAATGTAGATCTTACCATTCATCAAAGCGGTTGTTGAAAATAATATTCATCTTTCTCGATACAAACATCGCATCGGTGAAAAAGTGTGTACAATTTTGAGCCACCGTAATACCAATCTTTGTGGAATACCACAATCTTTCGCCAATGTCCGCGAAGATTTCTTGGGGCTGGTATCCATTCTTGGTTGAATATCTGCAAGCTTCTTCTCTGCTAATAGCTTATTCAGTGGTTTTGCCTTCGTGTTTAAAACAGATACTGTTTCTTGCCAGTTCCTGAATAACTTGATTGTGTATTATCTGCGCCACGGAGATGACGTAGAAATTTGCGAACGGTTCTGTCATACGATTTCTTCTTTAGGAGAAATGTCTCAACTAGGAATATCCCTTGTCGAATACTGTACGTCACCATACTGATAGTTAATACAAATGACGTTGAACAACACGTATAGGAATGCAACACTTAATAACGCTAATAGCATGCGATCAACGAGAACTCCACTCGTAAACTTAAAACATTCGTTGCGTACGCTTACCGCTAACCATGTTCGCTGTGCTGCCTGACCGCACACTCTGTCCCCGCCACTCAGGAACAAGTAAGCATTTTTCCCGTCCACCTGCGCGGCAGCACCGCCTAAATGCCGGGAACGTTTCGCTGCGTCTCCGTGTACGTTTCAAAACGCATAGATAACTACGTTATTTGACATACGATCCCGCAGGAATGAAAGGAATAAAACGTTACGTTCATTTCCGTAATTTCTTTAATTACCAAAACGCCCGTCTATCCGTACCCTTAATGAGGACTGACAGCCGGTCATAGTGGCCTGCCCGTGGGACGGATATTTGTATACGAGCATCGTACACTACGTTCTTGTGCGTATCTTTATTACCTGCAAACGGTGGATTTTGACTATCTCCACATTAAAGAAGATGTCTGAATGTCAATGAGGATGATTAGAAATTGAAATTGCAGTAATTCATATCTGGATCCAGAAAATTTCGGGCACCATGTAATTATAAAAAGCAGGAAGCCTGCAATATTACGTGACTGTTGCTATCGTGATCATTACCTCGAGACCTCCAATTTACAAGCGAAATTCAAACCTCAGACACAAGACTTTTATTTCCAACATCCTCTGTGGACTGCGCGGGATTTGAACCACGGTCGCCTATAAATCTATATATATAAAATAAGAGTTTTGCCTGTACATTGCTCAAAATTTAAAAATGGTATTTCTGTATCAGTCATGTCCATAGTAACAAGGAAATGCATTTTTTTATTTTCCGTAATGTCTGTCTGTCTGTCTGTCTGTCTGTCTGTCTGTCTGTCTGTCTGTCTGTATGTATGTATGTATGTATGTATGTATGTATGTATGTATGTATGTATGTATGTATGTATGTATGTATGTATGTATGTATGTATTGCCCCCGTTTTGCCGGGCAGCCCAGCCGGTAAGCAAAAGTCCCAGAGGCGGAACGTTCGCTTACAGGCAACGCTAAATTATAGAGGACAGGGACAACCTAAGGACTGACGACAAATGAAAACACTAAAAAGAAATGGGTTTTAATATTTATTAAATAAAATATTAGCACTTTCAAAGTTCTATTAATATTTTCGAAATCTTGAAATAAAAATATTTAGATCTTCCCTGCTGGAATTCACCCACAGTTCTTCATTAAATTGCATTCTGCAAAGATACGAAACTGGGTCTTAATAAATCGTATTAGGAAATTAATTAAATTAATATCTGAGAAAATCCTATCTCAAAATATCAAAAATCTGATTTTTCACATTATTATTTAAATAAACAATACGCTGCGATTTATTTTGCAATGAGTAAAACTTTTTTTTAACTCACACGAAAAATCAAATAAATCGTTTCTATTCATTAAATATTATTCCAATTAATTATTTAACCTTCAAATCATTTAATTAAATTATTTTGAAATCCAATATCCAACTCATTAGATTTTTACTCTCTTGACAATTGACCTAGTGTTGTGCACAACTCACAATAAAAACTTAAAATTCTCGCATTGTAAAGTTAAACATTTTACATTTTGTGAGCTTAGTTCATTGACGCGATCCTTGCTTAAGTATTTTCCCTCGAAGCAAAGATCCTAATCTATCTTATTCCGTCATAAAATTGCTTAAGGATTCATAATTGAGCCAAATATGCTCGCCATAAAACAACAACAAAAAATCGAAACTTTACGCGCACAGCGTCCACATATCATGACGAAGTATAACCATGAAATCACATTTACAAACAAAATCAGTCATTCATCCATCTCACATTCAAGCTTTGGTCCACGGTAATATTATTAAATAGATTTATCGAACCCTATCTCTTGATTTTTAATTTTAAATTTTATTTGAAATATGAGAGTTTCTCCCGATGACAATATCAGACAAGGGCTACCATTACGATCATCTGGCGTGTGATTGTAACAGGATTATCACTTTTCCAATGAAATAGATTCCACAACGATGTTCCAGGATAATTTTACAATAGAAATCATCACTAAAAAATCCATAGAATTGCCTACAGTCATAGATAAATAAACATTCGCGCATACGGTCTATGAGTCACGACTACGTTATTTTTAATCTCCTATTATCTCAAATTATCGATCAATATGTGCTGCATAAGAAGAAATTATGTTCAAAGACACACTCTCTTCCTTAACTGACTCATGTAATGGACACACAAATAAAATCCTATCTTAAGATCCATTTACAAGTCTCAAAAATACCGATAACAGTAAATGCAAAATTTTTGGACATTCAAGCCACGACCAATATTCCAGGCCAACATCTACTTCAATATAGCACACATTAATCACTTATAAGCACAGTAATAATTACACTCATGACCTTTAAACATTCTATTAGACCGTAATAATGTCAATTATTATTATTATTATTATTATTATTATTATTATTATTATTATTATTATTATTATTATTATTATTATTATTATTATACGCGCGCGGTCGCGTCATCGTACGCTATGGTTTAATGAAATCATAGATGACTCTATTCTATCTCGAATCTATGGTAAACCACAAGACATCAAGGAAAAATCCTAAATTCACAGAACACGTCGATATTCTGTCCCAAATAATTAAAAAATTATTCCATCATTATTTTATAAATTAATAACTGTTATCGCGTGGGTCAAATATTTTTAACACTTTCCTCGACTTATCATGGGACAGTGAGAACATGTCACGAAGCACTCACTCAAATAGAACAAATTATAGGTCCCAAATACACTCTCACACACATCAAATCTACCAACACCAGTGAAAGAAGAGTGAAATTCCTAACTAAAAAGACTATTAGAAATGATCTCAAATATTCAAGCAAGGACTACGTCTACATAATTATTACAACAGAGAATAGAGAAAAGTATAATTTAAAATCTTAGCTGTAGTAGACTTGGCTTCTGGACTCGGCTGATGATCAATGAATATTTAACCAAACTCCATCTCCGATATTATTCTCTCCCGGGCTGAATTATGCCTCACATTTTAATTACACATGGCTGCAGCAGGCGAGGACTTAGGACAATTACAAACTCCGTCGTAATGCTGAAGTTTCATTCTTCCAAAATATTTCAGGACTGCTGGGATCTTCCGTCTTCTGGTGAAAGCTGAAACTAAAAAGTCTGTTTTAGAAATAGTTCCAAACACACACTCGATTCTCCAGGTTGGCACAGTTTTTACCTACTTTGTAATTTTTCTCAGATTTATAAAATTAATGGAAATCTGAACTGCTGCGTTTCCAATATTTCTGTATTTCAAAATTTCCTCAGAAGCAGAAAAGAAGATATCGACTTTCATCAAATGAATGCTTGTAATATTCAACGTCGGACACGCCGTCTCCAATAACACATGTGCTCTAAGCAATTATTCCCGTAGACAACTGAAGACACTCACAAGAGAAAAAGCAGATCAAGAATGAGCACACTGAACAAAATGAGAATGAGAATGATTTCCCCAGATACATGGGTATTTATTTCTTCAAGACGTAGGTGTGTTTGTTAATTGAATTTTATTGGTTGAGATTTAGCGATCGGGCTAACCTTGCGGTCCAATTGGTTAAATATCATGACGTCAAAATCTCAAAGTATTGTTCGCTTTTAGTCTGGTAGAGTTCCTGTCCACGTGCTACACATCTGGTGTCTTCAACACGGCACAAAAAAAAACCCAGACTCGCTTACACGGCACGGGAAAAACCTGTTTCACTGCGAGCTAGCAGACAGTGCAGAGTTGAAATCTCTTTCCTGGATGATAATTTTATGCATTGTTCCACCCCAGTAATAAAATATTCTTCCCATACAAACCAATAACCAATTTTCAAGGGTGCAGTAGGTATGTATGTATGTATGTATGTATGTATGTATGTATGTATGTATGTATTGTACCAGGAAAGCCTAGGTCCTGGTCCATATCAATCGAAAGAAACGTTATTCCAGCATAAAAGATCCAACCGACGTACGAACATCTATGTAAAGAATGTTCCAGTATGTGCCAGACCCCACGAGTGCACTAGGCGGAGTCAAGTGACGTCACCTGTCGCTCGAAGCTCACTTCCCCTAGAGATATTTCTCGAAAAGAATTTTCTTTTGCCAGCTTTTCAACGCCTTAACCAATTTCAACGGGACAAACGCTGAATTGTAGCGGACGTCATAAAAGTTAATCCCTGTGAATTTCGAATTAATTCATCCCATGGTTGTTGAGTTATAATAATTTAAATTCTAAAGAAATTACGCACTCACGGTCACATGGCCAAGAGATGCTACCCCTCCCAGCGCTGGTATCTATATATGTCAAGGCTAGCCAGCAAGCATGGCAGTACAAGGACGAGTATACAGATGTGTGTGAGTGAGACAGAGGAGAGACCGACCCGCGTACAGTATGTTCGCGCAGTCACGGTGAAAGTACTTGCCGTCGCATTTCCGGAACGCGAAGTTATATCGCCGACAGAATTATAAAAGACGTCGCACTGTATTTAGTACATCGCGTCGCGACTACGGTCTAATCCTAAAGACATTTAAGAATATAATACGAGTGAACTTATTGAAGTGCAAATATCAAATATTTAACGTTCACAGAATATGTCATTACGTGTAGACTTAGGTTACTTCAAATGATATTGAACTTCTACAGAAACTAATGTGTAGAATCACCAGAACTCATTTCTTTTCGAGTTTTGAACTGTATTTCTTTATTCACGCCACATCAGTATATGACTTACAGTAGTAATTTGAGTGAAAACTAAGAACTTTTTCTGAGGTAATATGACGTTATAATAACAAGATAAGCGGAAAATAATCCTTAGTGACTTAATGACTGTGTTCAGAGACTGTGATTATCGACTATGATTTGCCTTTTCAAGTGTGATCTGTGTAATTATGAACGTTTCAGTAACGACTTTAAATAGTATTTCATACAGGAATGACTGTGATTCTTCATTTAATGTCTTGAAATTCATACGCCATAAATAGTGTTCAACAGTAAATGACAGTGTCAGTGATAACTACTCGCACTAAGTGAATTTTTCGTGTGCGAAAAATCACCCTAACAAGCTGCAATTCTACATGATCCAGTTCCAGCCGTCATCACCTCATCGGGAACGTCAACATGGTGTGTTAAGGGAACATCGCCGATCCTGATTCTCCACGGAACATTCCAGATGTCCATCCTTCGACATTTTGTAGCAACATTTCTTTCAGTAAGTGAGTAGTAACAAACTGACTAAAATTTTTTCATTAATTTTGAACAGTGGAAACTTCAGTGCCGCGTGTGAACAAATATTTCAGAGTTCTCATAATTTCTCAGAAGTGATTAATTTAATTTCAAATCTCAGTTTCATATCTCGTAGAAAGACTTTAGGCTTTTCAAGTGTGCTATATATCAAGGTTTACAAACTGAAAAATGAAAACTTTTAACAGAAATTTAATTTCTCATATCAACTTACAATTACAAGTGTGTGCTTAGGTTTAGAAAGACTTTAGGTGGAAATTCAATACCTCATATTCTCACATATGAAAGACTTTGGAATCAGTGATATTTATTCCATTTTCATGAACAGAATTCAGGAGGATTACGTTCAAACTTTTAATTTCAATGCCAGATTTGAGTCCAATAATCATATTGCAGGGTGAAGAATTAATAAATTGTTTTGAAAAAATATTTTTAACCATCTATTATTCGCTCTGCGAGTCTATCAAACTCTGTATCGGCTCCAAAACCAAGTTCCACTCGCTGAGGTCCTACTCATGCCCTTTACCCAAAAACTTTTCCTGGTACAGTATGTATGTATGTATGTATGTATGTATGTATGTATGTATGTATGTATGTATGTATGTATGAAGGCCTACACGCATCACGAGAAAACGCCCGAAGAGAATGTAATGAAAATCGGTATGTAAAGTCCGGGAATAACTCGCTACAATCTAGGCCATAATCTTTTTCACGCTGAGAGAAATGGTAGTTTAGGGGAAGGCCTAAAATTTTATTCGCAAATATTTATGTTATTAGTGGTCCTATCTTAATTAAAATAAGTATGCGAAGTCGGCGAATAAGTCGCTACAATCTGCGCCATAAATAATCTTATTCACACTGAGAGAAATGGTAGTTTAGGGGAGGGCCTAAAATTTAATTCTCAAATATTTGTTATTGGTTGTCCCATCGTAAATACAATCGGTATGCAAAGTCGGGGAATAAGTCGCTGCAATCTAGGACATAAATAACTTTATTCACGCTGAGCGAAATGGTAGTTTAGGGGAAGGCCCAAAATTTAATTCTAGAGTATTTGAGTTATTAGCGGTCTTATTGACAAATATATATATATATATATATATATATATATATATATATATATATATATATATATAAAATAAGAGCATTGTCTGTGCATTGCTCAAAATTTAAAAAGGATGGTATTTATGTATCAGTCATGTCCATAGTAACAAGGAAATGCATTTTTTCATTTTCCGTAATGTCTGTCTGTCTGTCTGTCTGTCTGTCTGCCGGGCTGAGTGGCTCAGACGGTTAAGGCGCTGACCTTCTAACCCCAACTTGGCAGGTTCGATCCTGGCTCAGTGCGGTGGTATTTGAAGGTGCTCAAATACGACAGCCCCGTGTCGGTAGATTTACTGGCACGTAAAAGAACTCTTGCGGGACTAAATTCCGGCACCTCGGCGTCTCCGAAGACCTTAAAGTAGTTAGTGGGACGTAAAGCAAATAACATTATTATTATTATTATTATTATTATTATTATTATTATTATTATTATTATTATTATTATTATTATTTATTTCTGTCTGTCTGTCTGTCTGTCTGTCTGTCTGTACACGCATCACGAGAAAACGGCTGAAGAGAATTTAATGAAAATCGGTATGTAAAGTCCGGGAATAATTCGCTACAATCTAGGCCATAAATAATACTTTTCACGCTGAGAGAAAGGGTAGTTTAGGGGAAGGCCTAAAATTTTATTCACCGAGCTCGGTAGCTGCAGTCGCTTAAGTGCGGCCAGTATCCAGTATTCGAGAGATAGTAGGTTCGAACCCCACTGTCGGCAGCCCTGAAAATGGTTTTTCGTGGTTTCCCATTTTCACACCAGGCAAATGCTGGGGGCTGTACCTTAATTAAGGCTACCGCTGGTTCCTTCCCACTCCTAGCCCTTTCCTGTCCCATCGTCGCCATAAGACGTACTTATGTCGGTGCGACGTAAAGCAACTAGCAAAAAAATATATATTTGCAAATATTTATGTTATTAGTGGTCCTATCTTAATTAAAATAGGGTGCAAAGTCGACGAATAAGTCGCTACAATCTACGCCATAAATAATCTTATTCACGCTGAGAGAAATGGTAGTTTAGGCGAAGGCCTAAAATTTAATTTTCAGATATTTGTTATTTGTTGTCCCATCGTAAATGAAATCGGTATGCAAAGTCGGGGAATAAGTCGCTACATTCTAGGCCACAAATAACTTTATTCACGCTGAGCGAAATGGTTGTTTAGGGGAAGGCCGAAAATTGAATTCTTGAAAATTTGTGTGATTAGTGGTCTTATTGACAATTACTATATAAATAAAGTTACATAGTATTAAATTTCCGATCATTTATGTCTTATAGATTTTGACCGTACCGGCTATGATAACGGAGGTATTCATGAATATGGATTTTTGTTGCTAAGATCATATCAGCGCCGTCACGAGAAAATGGGTAAACAGAATTTAATGAAAATCGGTATGTAAAGTCGGGGAATAAGGAACTACAGTCTACGCTATAATTAATTTTATAAGACGGCCTTATATTACAGAGTCGAAAGAAAACTGAATGTGAAGGCCTACAATACAGAAAGCTCAAAACATTGATCAACCATAACATTACATTGACCATTGTTTGTTGTGGTTTGCTTTGTGTCTCTGTTGCCATTCATCTCCGATAGATGGGATTACTGCTGTATAACGAGCTTTTTTTTTTTTAAATTTGCTCTGCGTCGCACCGACACAGATAGGACTCATGGCGACGATGGGACACGAAAGGGCTAGGAGTGGGAAGGAAGCAGCCCCTACGTTAATTACGTTACAGCCCCAGCATTCTCCTGGTGTGAAAATTGGAGACCGCGGAAAACCATCTTCAGGGCTGTCGACAGTGGAGTTCGAACCTACTACCTCCCGGATCCAAGCTCACAGCTATGCGCCCCTAATCGCACAGCCAACTCACCCGGTCGTACCGAGTATAACAGCTTGTCTGAAAATTGGCGGGAAGTAGCGGGGGAGTTAGGTAAATTTCTGATACTACTGATACATAACAACCGAGCTCGATAGCTGCAGTTGCTTAAGTGCGGCCAGTATCCAGTATTCGGGAGATAGTAGGTTCGAACCCCACTGTCGGCAGCCCTGAAAATGGTTTTCCGTGGTTTCCCATTTTCACACCAGGCAAATGCTGGGGCTGTGCCTTAGTTAAGGCCTCGGCCGCTTCCTTCCCACTCCTAGCCCTTTCCTATCCCATCGTCGCCATAAGACCTATCTGTGTCGGTGCGACGTAAAGCAACTAGCAAAAAAAAAACTGGTTCATCATAGCATTCGAGCTATTCAATTCCTACTCTGAGGCACTGATTGGAATGAGCAGAGTGCATATTTAACGGAATAATGGCAGGGAAGTGTTCACGGCTGACTGCGGTCTGGTCATTGCAGGACTAGAACTTTGGACTGTTAGACCGGCACCGTAGTACTGTTCGTTAAAAGTGAGAAAACGTGCTGTTTATTAATTTGATCGAGTATTTTATATAACATTGCTTTTAATCACTACATCCCTTCTGACGACTTCAGGTAGGAAAACCACAAAGACAGTCTTTCTGAGAATCCCGTAGCGAAGCACAGGTACATCAGCTGGTATAATATAAACGAAGACGAGATCCCGTACTTCGGACAAGCGTTTATCCAAACAACTTCCAGTTAGTTGCTGGGATATTTGGCCGCGCTAAAGGTGTCATACCAACTCGCGCGGGGCGAGAGGGGCAGTGTACAGGCTTGCGTCAGCATGTCTACGTTGAGTTCGGAAAGCATCGTGTTGCGGTGTGGTGGGATGTGTGCTATGTTGCTTGTGAACACTCGGGCTATGTTTTCCGTTTAGTCAGTATCACGCTGTCACCGGAGGATGCGGCGTGTTCATCAGCACGCGCGGCTGAAGATCCCAGCAGCTGACGGTAGAAGAGCAACGTCACATATCACCCCTGACTGTGAATGAATGCCTTATGAAGCTTTGCATCATTTTCCTTCCGGATTTTGAAGTCGCTCTAACACATCGGCGACGCTGGGATCGTAAAAGTCTAGGACGTTATTATTATTATTATTATTATTATTATTATTATTATTATTATTATTATTATTATTATTATTATTATTATTATTATTATTAGGGCTCGGATGTATAAGACCTAACTATAGCCCAAATAAGCAAGCAAATATGACCTCAACAGTGACAAAATATGACGTAAAAATTACAAAGTGATTAATCTAAATATGTCCTTTTTAAAATAAATTATAAATTGAAAAGGCAATCCCTTTGATTCATATTTAATAACTAAATATTTTAGTCTTACGTTCGTATTAATTTTCTGAATATTCTTGTTTAGCGGTTATTCACAGTCAGTTGTCCTTGATTCACTTATCAAACCTTTGTGAATACGTACTTATAAAGTACTAATTTCGCTAAGATTATCAGATCAAACAACATTTTAAAAGTCAAAGCATGTGGTGGTTTGAAATACAAGAAAACTAGAAATCAATCTGTTTTTTAAAAATATTTTGGAACGATTAAGCCCAGATTCCATCAATATTACTTAAATGCGTTAACGTTTGAACTGAACACCACGAAACGAATTAAGTAGACGTATTTCAATACATTATGGTAGGGCAGCAGGGCAAATAATGCAAACTCACATATCTTTTTCGTTCTCCGCGGGTGGAACTGAAGTGTATGGCAAGATTCATTTTCGAAGCATCAGAAGGGAAAAACCTCCGATTATCACTTAACACATTCTTGTAAGAAGAGCTCCTTTGTACGTCACGTTATTGGTGCATATTTAAATAATGTTAGATCACTGCTGTCGAGTATGCAATCATCTTAAACTATACTGGCACCTTCTCCAAGAACATTATTTATCTTACACGCACAGCAAAAGCCGTTATTTCGATTAAGCACGTTTTGATGTTTCCGTTTTACACTGTCGCCAGATATTCCATGTAATTGTTGTACTGAAAGTTCAACACTTCGCCCAATTTCAATATTTCCATGAATTTCTAAGCTAGCAACTTCTAAACGAGTAACTGCACTCGATATAATTCCAAAGTTCGACTTAATATATGCCAGACTTTCTGACAACTGTTGGAAAACAATTCCTGCGCAATCTTGATAGAAGAGGCAGAATATTCCACTTGTATTAACTGCAGATGTGATACAGAGAAACAGTTTTGTGAACATTAGTTTGCATTTGGTAAGTTGAAGATCATTTTGCAAAGCTACAGCTGTGGTCAAACCGCCAAAATATGACCGAAATATGACGTTTCTACGAAAATAGCTCAAAATATGACTTTAGGACAAAACATAGCCGAAATATGCATTTATATGACCAATAAAAATCAAATCACTTAATTGTGACGATAATTGCCTGATTTGCACCAAAATCCAATCAGGCAAGGAAATAGATACAAAGAAAAAACATCCGAGCCCTAATTATTATTATTATTATTATTATTATTATTATTATTATTATTATTATTATGTCCGACTCGTTGGCTGAACGGTCAGCGTACTGGCCTTCGGTTCAGAGGGTCCCGGGTTCGATTCCCGGCCGGGTCGGGGGTTTTAACCTTAATTGGTTAATTCCAATGGCACGGGGGCTGGGTTTATGTGTTGTCTTCATCATCACTTCATCCTCATCACGACGCGCAGGTCGCCTACGGGAGTCAAATAGAAAGACCTGCACCTGGCGAGCCGAACCCGTTCTGGGATATCCCGGCACTAAAAGCCATACGACATTTCATTATTATTATTATTATTATTATTATTATTATTATTATTATTATTATTATTATTATTATTATTATTATTGTTCCGCTCTCGATCCTTCAAGCCTATAAAGGCAATAACAGACTTTTACACAAACTGCCATCAAGGCATAATAAAGAAACAGGGTATCTCGTACCCAATCTACTGGGCCTTAGTGTGCAAAAACTAGGTTAATTTAAATGGCCCAAAACAAAAAGGATGGAGGCGTGAATTTGCACTCCTAAATCTACATTTTAAAACCTAAGTGGCTCTAGGCCGATACACAGGGGCTAATCCCAAGCTAGGGAGGTGACTCGTATGAGAAAACTTTAGTACATTAAGGAAGAGAAGAAACGGTTACGAAAACGTAGTCACCTCAATTTCAAATGAAGGGGAGCTCGAGAGGGTAAGCCACTCTCTATCCCCGAATTAAAGTTCTAGAAAACTGAAGTTTACCAGGAAAAGGGTTTACATGTTTAATAGTTTACATATTAAAGGTTTCGAACCTTCCCCGGGAGTAAAACTGCTGAGCTAGCAAGAAATAAAGATGTTAAGAGGCCATTACCTTGATGAAGAGCTGCTGCCTGAAGAACGGGGCGCTTCCCGCCCCCTGCTATATATCCACACACTAAGCTAGATGTTACTGAAGTGGCCCGGAGACAAGAAAATCAGCAGTTTTTATACCCTCGTGGAAAATTCGAGACCTTTCAGGAATGAGTAGACACACCCACTCAATTTTCATTGGTTGACTAAAAGTTACACATGGAAATTCGAAGAAGAAAGCAATGATTGGAGGAAAATTAATTACAGAAATTACTGATTGGCTTAATTCAAAATAGGCGGAAGGAAAGGATTAATATTGCCAACCCTCCAACCACAGAACAAAATTTAGTAAAGACAAAACTTATGAATACAAAATTTCTTCAAGAGAGTTCATTCTATTGCACCAGAGTGTATTACCATAGTTTTTGGTAGAGACATCTGTTAGAGAATGTCTACACTTCTTGATCACTGAAAACCAAAAGCACACATTGACATCTTCTGATAAACAGCCGAGTTAGTTCAGTTGTCAAAGTTCTGGGTTTCTCCAGTAGAGAAGTTTCAATTGGCGCAAGATTTGAACTTGCGTCGCGTAGAGGTGTACCGCCCGGTACAATTATTATTATTTTATGGCCCATTAACTACTTAAACATTTTTCGAGTATACCCCTGTGCCGGAATTTTGAATTAGGCCTACTTGACGGTAATCTACTGACACGAGGTTGGGGTGTTTGAACAACTTCAAATAGCACTGGACTGAGGCTTGATCGAACTCCTCCTCCTCCTCCTCCTCCTCCTCCTCCTCCTCCTCCTCCTCCTCCTCCTCCTCCTCCTCCTCCTCCTCTTCTTCACCAACCCGCAATCGTGAGCTCAAGAAAGCCGGTGATCAACTGTCTGCACCACACAGCCCGGGAATTAAGAAATAGCCGCGGTGTTTGCCTGGTGTGACAATGGGAAGCCACAGAAAACCATCTTTAGGGCTTCTAACCGTAGGGTTCACACCCATCATCAGCTTACAGCTGAACGACGTATACTGCGTAGCTAACTCACTCGATCCCTTGTTAAGTTAAGTGGGAGATACTAATGAGTGATTAAGCCAGAATGATCCGATAAACGAAAATGAGCCTTTTGCCCTTTTGTCATTTTTTTTTCTTGTGTGGCTGATTTTAAATATAATGCTAAAGCCTTTAAAATTCCCTTCGAAATGCCACACCCACTTTCTCGATGAATACTTCCGGAATTTCACAGTGTTTCATATTTCCGCTCTTGAATTTCCACTGTGCTTGCCATTTGTAGACAGTTTCCGTAGGTTGTGTGCACAAAGGAACATTATAAGTGGTGGTATTAATCCGTTCACCGTTATGGATGAAAAATTTTCGCCAAGCAGAAAATGCCCAACGCACGTGCCTGTGCCTTTTTTTTTCTGAGGAATATTTCAAGCTTCAACGTTCAACTTGGTTTACTCGTATTAGATTTACCAATAGTATTCTTTACTGGAGCTAATACCATAACACTCGTATGTGATTTGGCTTACCATAATGGAATATAAACAATCTTTAGTGAATATTATTCGAAGCGTTCGGCATTCATTGTTCCATCATTACTGTCCCGGGGTATGTATTTTAATCCATAATGGATTAGTCAGAAGTCTAAAAGGTTGTTGTTGTTGTTGTTGTTGTTGTTGAGGAGAGAAAAAACGCCAAGGAGGGAGAAATATATGGTTCTGGGAGGTTCTGATGCAGCTACTGTAATTTTATACAAAATTAGCTTTTTCTTGAAACATTTTTCTTTCTTTCTTTCTTTCTTTCTTTCTTTCTTTCTTAGTTGGCTTACCGTCCAGTGTTGGTTTTTCTCTCGGACTCAGCGAGGGATCCCACCTCTACCGCTACAAGGGCCGTGTCCTGGAGCGTGAGACATTGAGTCGGAGTTACAACTGGTGACGGGAGGTGCAGTACCTCGCCCAGAAGTCCTCACCTGCTATCATGAGCAGGGGCCTTGAGGGGGATGGGAAGATTGGAAGAGATAGGCAAGGAAGAGGGAAGGAAGCGGTCGTGGCCTTAAGTTTGGTATCATCCTGGCCTTTGCCTGGAGAAGAAATGTGAAACCATGGAAAACCGCTTCGAGGATGGCTGAGGTGGGAATCGAAACCCCTCAACTCATTTGACCTCCCTAGGCTGAGTTGACCCCGTTCCAGCCCTCGTATCACTTTTCAGATTTCATGGCAGGGCCGAGAATCGAACCCGGGCTTCCGGGGAAGGCAGCTAATCGTATTAATCACTACACCACAGAGGCGAAAAACTTCATTTTCCAGTATTCAGAATTCTGTTAGTGCAGCGGTTTTTGTCCGATTGTCTTCAAACCTGACACGCCTATACTAACATGAGATATGCATACAAATTGGTATCCATTTTGAAAACTGATTTCTGATAGAGATATCTTGAGTCATAAATCAAAATTTGAGAATTTATAAAATGAATGAGAAAGGGTGAGAGTAAAAGTAATTTAATAACGCCAATAATATACTTTAAAATAATAATACCAATAATTATTCCCACGCCCCTTGGAACTATTTCAAACGAGTTTTACAGTAGAAACTAAAATAAAATGCTACGTAAGGGATGTTTTGAAATTATTCAAATTATTTTTTATAAAATGTGTTATAAATGTGAAACTGTGTAACCAAACTGTTCCAAATTTTAGAATGGTCTTTAGTTTGGTAAAATAAATGAACTTACAAAATATGGTGAATGTATGTATGTATGTTCAGTCTTCAGCCCGAAGGCTGGTTGGATCCTCAACAGCTCTGCCATCAGCTGTCATAGATGGCCTAGGCATCACTGAAGAGGCGTACTACGGAAATGAGGAGTGAGGTAGTTTCCCGTTGCTTTCCTCACCGAGCCAGAAGTTGCTATTACATATCAGTTTGCCAAGCCCACTGAAATGCATGAGCAACGTTTTCACACCATTCATAGCAGGGACTGGCTGCACAAGGAATGGCATTACTAGCATCGCTCATACCTTTGTCACTTTCAAATTGTCAAAGCCAGGGATAAGACAGAGACAGATCAATGAAAGTAACAAAATTGCTCTAGCCCATACCAGAAGACATAGGGCACTGTAAACACTAGGTCCTGCCAGCAAAGGCATATATATCGGATGAAAATTGCAAGACTTACAAAACTCAGTACGGTGACCCCTTAAATGATCGTGGCAAGTCAGACTGACTTTAGAAAACACTTGATTGATTAAGTGCGGCTATAAATCCTACACAAAGGATTATAAGATAGTAAAATGCGGTGCGGTGTTTCACATTGGCACAGAATAGTGTTCTATTTGTGTCGGTAATTTACCGTTTCTGTTTTTCTAATTAAAGATACGGTAAATAGGTTTAACAGCTCTGTATTAAAACGAAAAGTGGAACGCTGTGAGAGATCATAGGATGCCGCAGTACATGGAGTATCCTTTGTACGTTTGTAGTTATTTTTGCAGTTCTTTCCACGGAGAGAGAGAGAGAGAGAGAGAGAGATATGCACACTATTGTTGAAAAGTTGATAGTCCTATGGTATAGAACGCATTTTTTCACCGACCATTCTATTTTCTCTATCGATTATTTTGCACTCCTCTGTGAATACGTCGAGATTATTCAACAATGTCTTCTCTGTTTGTAGGATTTCTGATCACCTGGTGCAGTGTTTATGAAATGTAATATCGTGCGCATCAAAATACAGTCAACCTGTATTGTATGTCATTTAAATTCAATGATTTTGAATCTAATAAATCGACCATCTTATTAGTGAAGTGAAAACTGTATAGTGAAGCTGATATTAGCCAGTCCTGTGGTGTGTGGGTAGCGTCTGTATGTGTTTATAATGCTTAAATGTATGCTCTTCAGATATCACACTTCGGATTTTAGTTGAATTTTCTCCTTTTGTCTGTAATAATTGTTCTGTGCATTGTTCTCAATGTATATTCTACATAAAGGGGTTCATTAACCTCAGTGGCAAATTCTAACCAATAAATTCAAAATAAATTCTAAGCCAGAGGCCCCACGTTTGATTCGTGGCCAGTTGGATTTTCATTGTGCATTGAAGGCTGAAACTGGATCATTCAGCCTCATGAGAGCATCTGAGAAGATGTTTGATTTCAGAGGCAGCGGAGCCGGTCGTGAAAGGCAAGCAATACGGCTGCAGATGTCACGCACAGCAGGTGACTTTTCAATATATGCAGGCCATCCGACTGGGCAGCTGTCGTCTTGGTAGATCAAGGCCCTTAATGGGCTGTTGCGCCACGGGCTTGATTTATTCTTATTCTTATTATTCGTATTATTATTATAATTATTATTATTATTACCGAGTTTCCGTGGTTCAGAGAGGGGTGAAAGAAGGTGCTGGTTGGAATGGGTCTATCTACGATATCAAAGATTAACTTAAAACTAAAAAAAAATAAAGGTTATATTTATTTTCAAATCTCAAACTTAACAAACTTTTCACTTAGTGAAATAACAAGGTTACAGGTACAAATAGCCAAGGGTTGGAAATTACAAGTGCTGAGCTTCCAGCTCCAAATTTACAAGTTTACAACATCGCAAATAATGCGTTTAGTTAGACGAGGAGAGAAATCTCCCAATTCAAGAGCACTTTGCTCCAAGGTTACAAATACGGCCTTCCAAAGGCCCCACTCAAAATTACACAAAAACCAGAAAGAGTTTACAAGCTCTTCGAATTCAACAAAGGGGACTGGCTCCCAAGTTTTTACAGTCTACTCAAGGCAACATTACACAAAACCTTACAATCTCTGGCCTCACTAGGCACAACATACAGTTTAGAATTTTTGTACACAGGGGTATATATTACCCAAAATACCGGGTCTTCGTGGAAAGAAGAACAGGTTAAATTACTGGCCCAAACACAAAATGTATGGAGGCGTATACTTGCGCTCCTTGAAAACCAAGTATAAAACCCTAATTGGGCTCGCGGCCCGATGATACAGAGGCTAATCCCAAGTTACTGAGGTGACTAGAATGAAAGGTACATTTAATGCATTACAGGAAAAGAAACAGTTACAAAATCGTAGTCACCTCAAGATAAATTGAAGGGGATCTCGAGAGGGTAACGCACTCTCTATCCTCGATTTACAGTTTAAGAGTTTATGAAATTTTACATGAAAAGGAAGGAGTTTACATTTTAAGGATCAAACGATTACATAGTTATAGTTTAGAACCCTTCCCTCGGATAGGTTGGCGTAGATAGCTACAGATATAGAAAACTGGTGGCCATTACCTGGGCTGGTGTACTGCCTGCTGAAGATTGAGGCGCCCCGCCTCCTATATTAACACATACACACACTCTCAGACATTCGGCGATCAGTAAGACAAGGCAGCTTGAAAAGCCGCACCTTATATACCCGAGGGGATGGTTCGAGAGGGTTTTGGACAAAATTCGGACACACCCTCTCATTTTTATTGGATAATTCAAAAGGTAACGGTACAATTATTATTATTATTATTATTATTATTATTATTATTATTATTATTATTCCGGGGTATCTGTGGAACGCAGAGGTGATGAAAGAAGGTGCGGGCTTGAATGGGTCTAACTACAATATCAAAATTAATTTAAAACTTAAACTGAAGGTTATATTTTCAGAACTTCAAAATTAACATTTTTTTTAATTACAGGAACAAGTAGCAATCATTAAACAAGATTGGGAAAATTCCAAGGTTCAGAACCTTAACGCTTTGGGCCCTAAGCCCCCAGTTTTACAATTCCGGAGATACCGGATTCAGTTTCCACAATTCAAGTTAAAAATTGGGAACCATTAATTCAAGGGCAGAAATCCCCCAAATCAAGAGCACTTGCTCCCAAAATTACAATATCTAGCCTTCCAGAGGCACTCTTTACAATTACAAAGCTAGAAAAAAGAGTGTCTCCGTTTATTTCAGCCTCCTCGAGGCACCCTAAGAAATCTTACACTCTCTGGTCTTCCATGACCCAATTTACAATTTGAAACAGGGGTATCTCGTACCCAACCTATAGGGCCTTTACGGGAAAGAATAGGTTAAGTAAATGGCCCGAAACACAAACTGAATGGAGGCGTATACTTGCACTCCTAGGTATGAACACTAAAACAACCTAAGGGGCTCTAGGCCGATGAAACAGGGGCCATTCCCAAACTACTGAGGTGACTCGTATAGAAATTAATTTACCACATTATAGAATGAAAAACAGTTATAAAAACGTAGTCACCTCAAACCAAGATGAAGGGGGATTCACTCTATCCCCAATTTACAGTTAAAGATTTTATGCAGGTTTTACATTAGCCGGAAGAAAGTTAGATTTTAGAAAAGCATGTTACATAACTAAATAGTCGGACCTTTCCCTCGGGTTAAACTGCGGAGGTAGCAAGAAAGAATAAAGTTATGTTGCCATTACCTTGTAGATGTTCTAGCTGCCGACGAAAGAGGCCGCTCGCCCCCTGCTTAACACACACACTCAGAAAGATGACGATCAATTGGGCAAGAAACGTGAAAAGCCGCAGTTTATAAACCCTCAGGGAAGGTTCGAGACCATTCAAGACTAAACCTTACAATAACAAAATTACATCATATTTCTGTGGTGACATCTTCTCAGTAAAGTTATAAGTTGGTGTAGTTTCGGTTTCACTGTTTTACCAATAGGGGAGTTCATTTAGGCGCTAGTTTTGAATGCGCGGTGTTGAGGTGTACCTCCCCTGTACAATTATTATTATTATTATTATTATTATTATTATTATTATTATTATTATTATTATTATTATTATTATTATTATTATTATTATTTACAAACTCGGTCTTCTGGAGGCGTTAACTACATTTTCAGACTGAACACATTATAGTCTATGAAGAAAATATGAGGTTATATATGATGCTAAAGTTCATTAGACTTTCAGCTGGCGGTGAAAGTACGTTAAGGAAAAGCAAATGCAATTTTGAGAATCTTTCTCTAACCATAGATTTATAAAAAAGAGGTATTGAAATTGCTACTGAACGAATAGAATAGAATCCACGTCAGAGCACGTATCTCTTAATTCTCAGGTTACTGTGCGCCACTGACAAGTGTTGGCACATTCATCTTTCTTCTTCTTTTTCCTACCGCTTTTCCCACACGTGTAAGGTCGCGGGTGCGAACTGCATCGCACATGTGGATTTGGCCCTGTTTTACGGCCGGATGCCCTTTCTGCCGCCAACCATATATGGAGGGATGTAATCACTATTGCGTGTTTCTGTGGTGGTTGGTAGTGTAGTGTGTTGTGTGAATATAAAGAGGAGAGTGTTGGAACGGATACAAACACCCAGTCCCCGAGCCAGAAGCGATTAAAATCCCCGACCTGCCCGGGAATCGAGCCCGGGACCCTCTGAACCGAAGGCCATTACGCTGACCATTCAGCCAACGAGTCACACGAGGCACACTCATGAAACTTGCAATTCTGTTCGTGGATTTCAGCTATATTGTACAGTTGTCGCCGAAACAGTGCACTTGACAGCTCCGTACAGTTTTGGCTGTGCTGCGCTGGTAAGACTTTCGACGTTGCACTCATGACCAAATCATAAACACTGACTGATTTATACAGAACACAGTATTCTACTTCATCATCGGTAGAGCAATTTTTTTTTTTTTTTTTCCTTCGGGGGGGCCCCCGAAGCCCGCTCCCCCCGCGTGACCAACGACTCAATCTACATGGCGTCCGACATGCTATTATTTCTAAGAAGAAGAAAGAGATAGCAGGGAGGAGTGGGAAGTGATACAAGGAGTATCTGCCGGTTTCCGAGTCAGACTCGCTACCACGGCAAGAGTTTGTGTTAGGTATATGGTGTTGAAGTATGGTATTGAAGGGTCAGAGAAAAACCACATAGGCAGAAAGAAGAAAGAGCCTACATGTAAAACCTGACATCTTTTGATAGCACATGCAAGGATGTGGGCTGGAAAAAGACCAGAGGTTGTGTTAGTTAGGAACAGGTAACATGCACAAAACATAAACCAATTCCTCGCCATTCCATCGCCTGGGGATCAGTCCGTCTGGGCACTGCTGTGACTAGCGCGGTCCTTGCCGGCTGCGGAGCCATGCGTCGAGTACCACTAGGGCCTGTCGCACGGCTCCACCTCCTTGGGGTACCTCGTACCCAGTCTCCGATCCCGGAGAATGAGGCCAAGCCACTGATCTCTATACATGGATCGCTGATGGCAGGTCTCCGCTGCAGGAGAAAGTACGCCAAGTTGAGCGCGCGGTTCGCCATGTTGGCGTACCCAACCTAGAGCTCTCCTTATGGGGAAGCAATGATAATATAGTCAATTTTAAGTCGCAATTAATGGCGCATTGGAATAATTAAAAATATAGAGACATGTTCACTCAAAGCATAAGAACATTGGGATCACTGACACGTCATTCCGAGCTCAGTAAATCTCCGGGATAGCAATAAACATGAGTGTATAGTAATGGCCGACAAATATTAACTTAGGTGCTGAATACATGCAATTAGCGATCGGTAACACAATACGAGTGAAAATCAGTTTCTGGAAACATTGCTGTAAATTGTATACATGTATGCCACGAAATTATGCATTCTTAAAATGATGTACCTATAAACGTAGCTCACTATACAGGCCTAGATTCGACATATCGTAATCGGTGCTTGATAATGAAGTTCTGTTTCCTGTTTCCATGAAATAACGCGCATATTATCAAATTAAAATATCATTGAAGCAAATGTACACATTTATAAAACCAGCAAATATTCAAAACTTGTCAATATATCACATTACCTGCAGCTTAATTTACTATTACAGACCTCTTTAATTAAATTCAGCTAGCAAAGCGATATTGATAGTCATCATCAGAAATATGTAACACCAGTTAAGAGTCCCAAATACCACGAATAGTATAATGGGATAGCCCCAACCACCCACCACACTTTCCCTTCTCCCACCACTCCAGTGTCTGAAACCCATAATTATTACTGATGTAAATAAGGTCTAGAATTCCTCCAGACTTAATTTTCTAAGATTGTTATAAGGTCACGTCAATTATTTAATCGAAACCGTCAGTTTCATTATGAGAAATAAAAAAATATAAGTAAATTTTTACTTGCAGTTAATGTTCAGTAAAATTGAAAACAGTTGGCTGTACATCATTTCTAAGGTGTACAATTTGTCCATTTCTATCAAAACAGTCTTCCTCTTAGTGATCCGAGCAGAGAACAACTGTTTTAGAAGGCTCCCAATTCTCCCGCCTGATACTCCTAATCGATGATCTTAGATGTTCGGGTCTCGAGAAAGGAAACCTACAAAAATTAATTGCCATTTTGCTCCCAGAATATGCGAAATAACATACAATAAACCTAAAACTCAAAACACTACCCTAGGAAGATTCTTATGTACAGTATAAAACTCCCCGATGAAATGATTTCTCCTTCTCCTGATCGGTTCTGTTTGTACATCCATAAGCTAAACACTGCGGTATGTTAATACCCCGTAGAATGTTTCTTCATTCATATACCGAGCTCGATAGCTGCAGTCGCTTAAGTGCGGCCAGTATCCAGTATTCGGGAGATAGTAGGTTCGAACCCCACTGTCGGCAGCCCTGAAAATGGTTTTCCGTGGTTTCCCATTTTCACACCAGGCAAATGCTGGGGCTGTGCCTTAATTAAGGCCACGGCCGCTTCCTTCCCACTCCTAGCCCTTCCCTGTCCCACCGTCGCCATAAGACCTATCTGAGTCGGTGCGACGTAAAGCAACTAGCAAAAAAAAATAGCTCTTCATTCATATTTCAGATAAACACGTACATTTTTAAATTGAATCTTGTAATCCGCAAGTATACTACAAGGCAACGAACCTAGATTCGTAAAATACACTACTATTTACTTTGCAATAACACAGCACAGAACACTCGTGAAACTACAATAAAGAGGCCTGGAGTCACTGAACTAAGCATAAACAAAGCAAGCGCGCTCCTCGTGGTCTACTGCACCTTGCGCTCGCTGCCATATTACTACGCCAGTCATCTTCTATTCGGCTTACTGCTACCCAAGCTACCAGCCATCCAGGTATAGAGATCAGTGGGCCAAGCCCATCGAGGCGGGGGCCTCCTGGAATGGGGTGGGTCATGGCGCCGGGCCTCCCTCCTCTCTGCCCGCGCCATGGCCCTGTAGACTGGGCAACTGCGGTGGGAGGCCGGGTGGCCCCCCGCACAATTGGCGCACACCGGCGCCTCCTTAAGTGTTGCGCAGGCCGTGTAGTGGTGATCACCACCACAGCGGTTGCACTTCACTTGGAGTCCACAGCTAACTTGACGGTGGCCCCACCTCAGACAGCGGAAACACTGCAAGAGCTGCTGAGGGGGACGTTTTACTCTCACCTGACTGCCGCTGCCCGCTGAGGTACTCTCCTGATTGGCTCCTCGGTTGACTGCTGTCCTGGGAGCAGTCTTGGGTTGCGGCTGGGCGGCCCTCTCCTGGTGGGCCGGCGTCGCCTTCTGCTTCGTGGTCCGGCGTTGTCTTCTTCTTCTTCCCGGGCGTGTCTTCTCGGCAGGGGAAGAGGCCTCGTCCTGGTGACGCTCCTCCCGGCCTGGTGACCCCAGGGTAGCTAATGGCTCCGCTGCGTCGCCGTCTTCTTCCTTCTCCTGGCTGGCGGCGGCGGCGTCGGTCGGTGCTAACGCTTGACTGCGTTCCCTGTCCTGTGGGGCGCACATCGAGGTCTGCAGCTCGATAGACGTGCTGGCAGGCTGGGCTTGGACAGCAGCCTCAGAACGCCAGGGGGCGTCCTCCTCCACTGAAGTCGCACAGTCGCGGCGCCAGAGGGCGTCATGCCCCACCTCCGTGGTGGCGTCGCTGGTCGCCGGCTGGGTGGCCAGGACTAGGTCGGTGTTAACCGCCCTATTCCTTAGCCTCCTTGGCGTCTCCCTGGTCTCCGTCGCGGCCCTGACTGCGCCGGTGTACATCCCTGGCACTCCGTCCCTCCCTGGTAGACGGATGACCTGGAACAGAGAAGAAAGCTCCCTCTCTGCGTCGCGCATCCGCCCCTGGTCGTGATGCCTGATGATGAACCTGGTAGGAAGCTCTCGACGGCCATGGTTGGAATTAACCTGATACTCATTTTGATGTAGGCTGAGTGAACCTCAAGACCATGCGCCTCTTCAGAAGTGGATAACCCGTTTCTAATTTGTTTCGACTTCCTGACAGGGAACCGAGCACATCTTTATCACCTCGGCTAGGCAGCCTCTAACCCTAATTTTTATTTTACAAGTTGCTTTACGTCGCACCAATACAGGTAACTCTTATGGCGGAAGTCCCAGCATTTGTACAGTGTGAAAACGGGAAACCGCGGAAAACCATCATCAGGGCTGCCGACAGGGGGGGATTTGAACGCATTATCTCCCGAATGCAGGCTCACAGCTGCGCGCCCCTAAACGCTCGGTAATTAACTCTAACTAGACTACACAGAATATTATGGCTGACATATGAACATCGCTTGGAAATAGGAAGGCACACACGTTTGGCAGAGATTTCGCTTTTTACCAAATCAAGCCATGTTATAAATTGAAATGAAATGGCTTATGGCTTTTAGTGCCGGGAGTTTCCGAGGACATGTTTGGCTCGCCAAGCGCAGCTCTTTTGATTTGACGTCCGTAGGCGACCTGCGCGTCGTGATGAGAATGAAATGGTGATAAAGACGACACGTATACTCAGGCCCCGTGCCAGCGAAATTAACCAATGATGGTTAAAATTCCCGACCCTGCCGGGAATCGAACCCGGGACCCTTGTGACCAAAGGCCAGCACGCTAACCATTTAGCCATGGAGCCGTACATTTTATACATTGCAAACCAAGAAAGATCCTGGAAGTAGTTCGAGAACTTCTTCAAAGATGTCGCAAGCGCCAAGGAACAAAGCTGTTTTCAGATATAGAAGCTACGTGCTGTTACCAAGCAACGCCTGCAGTTTTATCGCCAGTGAATATCTGTGCCATTGTTACAGTAACATAAGGCTTTTCGTTCTCCGGATTTTTGTAAACATCAGAACATATTTTATGCCGTGATAACGTGATATTGTTACCAGATTAGTGTTAGTGAACATTAGCAAAAGAGAATGAAAGGTAAACGTTCTATGCAATTTGCTCGGAAAAAGATGCATGGTTCAGGGAAAATATACAAAAGAAAAACAAATAAAATAGTGGAGGCTAAAGATCCACCTTTGGTAAGCGTAAGTTAATATTTATGTTACTAATATCACTATATTTAGTATGAATGCGTTGTTGGTATTAACATTATTGCACCAATTTTTTTTTTTTTTTTTTTGAGGTTAGGTGAGCAGGGCCTACCAGCAAATTAAAGAGCCGGACTATGAAAGAGGTTAATGTGACTTTCGTTTAAAATATAACGGCCATTTAAAGTCGCTTGCACCTTTCAGGTAAATTGCAAGTTCAAGAATGAATGTACCAACTTATCTCTCGAGGGTAGAATGGAGCTTTTCTTGGACTTCCACAAGGTCGGGGACTCTTCAGAACAGAGGTTAGGTTAGCACGTATCTTGTGGGCCTTATTCTGCTACATCCCAGCAAACGGATATGCAAGAGTATAGATCCTCATACCAACCACAGGTGAACTTGCGTGCCTTTCATTCTTCCAGGTGGCTCAAGGAACATACTAAAAGCGTGTAAACAAACATCTATGATGAGTTTTGCAATGACAGAAAGGCGAATTGAGACTCCTGTTACAAAAATCTGGGGCGAGTTGGCCGTACGGTTAGAGACGCGCGGCTGTGAGCTTGCATCCGGGAGATAGTGGGTTCGAATCCCACTGTCGGCAGCCCGAAGATGGTTTTCCGTGGTTTCCCATTTTCACACCAGGCAAATGCTGGGGCTGTACCTTAATTAAGGCCACGGCCGCTTTCTTCCAACTCCTAGGCCTTTCCTATCCCATCGTCGCCGTAAGAACTGTCTGTGTCCGATGCGACGTAAAGACACTAGCAAAAAATATCTGGACAAAGTGACTTACACGGAGAACTGAGGCAATAAGGGACATAAAATGAAATACACTGATGAAAATACTTTACGCATAATCGACCATATTAACTCTTTACCTCGACCACAGAGTCGTTGTTGTAGGGTAAGGACTGGGAAGGAATACTTGAACCAAGACTAGAGTATCTAAGGATTCATGAAACATTCAATGAGAAACATGACAAAAGAGTAAGATTTAATACAACTTTCATTACGAATCTTTTAAAGAGAAATTTTCCAATCTCTCTTTCCGTCCCTCAAGATCTCACACATGCAGTACGTGCGATTTGCTAAGTTCACTGTACAGAAATGATCCTCGTAATAACATTGCAAAGTAAGACCTTGAGGTCCATCAT
This sequence comes from Anabrus simplex, assembly GCF_040414725.1. Classification (NCBI taxonomy): domain Eukaryota; kingdom Metazoa; phylum Arthropoda; class Insecta; order Orthoptera; family Tettigoniidae; genus Anabrus; species Anabrus simplex. The sequence continues at coordinate 124,904,091 of NC_090266.1, forward strand.
CGAAAGGCTGAAAAGGCAAGAATATTAATGACAGAAGAAAACGAGTAATGTGCTGTACGTGGAATCTTTTATTTTTCCGAGTTAATTCTAATATTAAATCTGCGGTACCTTCGAGTAATACAAATACAGGATTACTTTGCACAAGATTGTTGACATTCGATGTTTTTAAGGGTATCATTTAGTTTTAGTATAAATGAAAGTTCAGAATTTGCTCTTTGTCGAGTATCATTTTGCTTTATAATCGTACATAATATACATTCGTTAAATTATTCATAAACAGAATACTTTGAGGCCGGGGTAGTCACCCTTACTTAGTTTGGATTTGGCCTGAAATTTAAGGCTGGGTGCTCTTCATAAGACCGCCTGTTTTTTTCACTTGTCGCACGTACTCGAAGCTCGACTGTCGGATGGAACGCTTGCCACAAAGCTACTGTGCTGTTTTACAGTTCATATTATTATTTATTAAGTAGATAGTTACAAATGGAATATTTCGTGAGTCAGTTTTTCTTGCAACGAACGAGAAGAACAAATATAATAATGGGGGAGCAAGAAATGTTGTGTTCCATGAGCGGGACGTGACATAAAATAATATTTGCGGATAACTGAGATAGAGTGATTAGCTCTAAGCCTATTGTAGGCTGAGAAAACCCTAGGGTAACATGTTTTCCCGGTAGGAAAAGACTCGTTTCCAAATTTCTCCATTTCTTGATGGTGAATTGGAACCAAGTGCTTTCAGGTGAACGGTGCTTGTCTAATAAGCCATTGCGCAAAACAGTCACTTGCAGGTATCAGACGTAATATACTTCCTGGAGATAACAGGGGTGGTGATTTCGGTGTCCCAAGCTCCTAAGTGAAATAACGGCAAAATGTATGAAATTTCAGTGAAGTACTTTGTGAAGAAGGCCATTTTAGCAGTTTACTGTTAACATAATGGTTTCTCGTAGGTTTAACTGAAAATTGGTACGCACTGAGCCGTGTATGTAATGTATTTATTTCGGAAATCATTCAATTAGTATATTTTTGTTAGTATGTATTGTGCTAGGTGCGGTCATCTGGCTGGCGATTGCGTTTGCAATGGAAATGCAATCAGGTTATTCGCCACGACCGAATTATCGGCCTGTGAATGCGATTATCGTAATAGTCCTTGCTGATCAAAATAATTGCATGCAAAATGCGATTACTGCCATATAATTGATCGGCAGGATATTGACCTTGTTTTGACATTGCCACCCCCGTGTGATCACTTAGACCTGCCAGAACAAATTGGTTGTATAAACTTACTGTAATTCATTCCGTTTGATGACACGTGGTTTCGGTGGATTAATGGCCAGCATCAGCAGTAACAGGCAGATCAAGCAGTCTTTTCAGCAGCTCACTTTATGTAGAACTGGTGACAACAGAGTGGTTCGCATCTGAACACTAGCGATGTGGGTAGTTAGAGCTGTGGTATGTTCTGGAGTCAGAACCTCCAGTTTTAATCAGCACGAGTAATATAGGGCTTAAATCAGTCAACACATGGTAATGTTTCAAGTGAATATTCGGCAGATAATAAAAAACAATGTAAATCACTTCTTAGAGAGAAATAATGCTACAAAATTAATAATGTCGGTAAAAGGGTGTGTTGAATGAAGTAAAGTACATGGAGGGGAAAGATACAGACCTACGCTATAATCATAAGTGAGATGAGATATAAAAAGTTTCCAGTCTGTCAGACACATAAAATGTCAATATAAATTATAACACTATGAACATACTTGTAAAAAAAATACACACTATTAGTCTCACTAGTGTTTGGATACAAAATTAAGCTTCGGCAATCCAGATAAGTACACCATTCTTTTCATTATGTTAATGCGGTGATGGTTGAGTTCTTATAAAATCATTATTATTTGTTAATACTTGTTCATATTATCACCTAATTCTCTATCATTGACAAGTTTACGCAACGTAAACAATACTGCACGTATTTACGCATGATTTAAGTGATTTGGTAGAATCTGAGGATGTTCTTGTAGAACGAAACATGCCATTCTTTGTATACTAGTGTGTATTTTTTTACAGGTATGTTTATAGTGTTATAATTTATATTGAAATTTAGTGTGTTTGAAAGACTGGAAAGTTTTTATGCCTCATTTGACTAAGTCGACACTGGAAAGCATGGCTTCCTTCTTAACAAACTTAACGTAAGATTGTAAAATAATTCTTTTCGCGTACAGCATTGCAAAAAACGAACCTTCCCTCTCTCCACATGAAAACGCTGTCAGATTAATGCACGATTTAAAACATGTTTTTCTTACAAAGTAAGTTTGCGAAAAAGGTCAATTTTCCCGCCTTAACACGATATTTCGAAAATCCTTTACTCTCTTAATTTAGGATTGAAGGACTCTTTTCCCTTTACGTCATATTCATAAAATATTTTCACACCTTAACATAAGCTTGCAGAAATATTTCCCACTTGCTGTAGGATTACATTAACCCTTTCCTAAACGCAAGGTTCCAGGTTCTCTACCAAAGGTAGGGAAAACCCCTCACTTTTCGCACCTTACCATGAGGCTGAAAAAATAAACCTTTCCTTCTTCATGTACTATTTAAACAATTCATTTTCCCCCAACGTAATATTGTGAAAAAACAAGCATCTTACACACTTCTACATCTTCCGTCTTAATTCTTAATTATTAATTCTACATTGTTTAATTTAATCGCTCTCCTAAAATTTAAGTTCGAAATTTATCACGATCAATAGAAAATCCGAAGTCACTCTACAGTAGAACCATGGATGAGCAAAGCCAAAAATGGTAGGAATTATCATTAGCGACTTTCACACTATTGATCTTCTGCGTTTATTAAACAGCAATGTTTTGAGTGAAAAAAATGTTCGTGACTTTTCAACGCATTTCTCTTTGTAATTGTAGCATATTACCCAAGTACTGCGTTGGAAATAAAACTGCAGCTAGCGCTAAACTATAGGAGCTCGCTCACTCCTGTAGGACGAAGGCAGTGAATATTTATAGAGTATTTCTGGAGTTAATAATACAAACCGGTGTATCGATTTGCATTTGAAAGCAAGCCAGCTTGTAACGTGCCTGTTGATATCGTGATAATAGTTACAGGTCCTCTAGCTTTGCGTGGAAATTAGAACTATAGGGACGTCACTCATCACTTCAAAAAATCCACATGTATTGGCCGGGATCAGAACCGCGGCCGCCATTTGAGAAGCCAGTGACTATGCCACTTGGTTATCACGCTCCATGTTTGCAATTATTATTATTATTATTATTATTATTATTATTATTATTATTATTATTATTATTATTATTATTATTATTATTATTATTCTACCGCGTTTCCCATTCCCTCATGGGGTCCCAGATGTGAACAGTGTTGATTATGTATATAGGGCCTGTTTTACGGACGGATGCCCTTCCTGACGGTACTCTAATGGAGGTGTGCATTCTCTACTACGTGTTTCTGGGTAGAGTGGTGTGTGGTGTTTATATGGAGAAGTATGTATTGAGACCAACTCCCGCATCCTGAGCCACGGGAGCTAACAATACGTGGCTAAAATTCCTGATCCGACCGGGAATCGACTCCAGGACACTTTGATCGAAGGCCGCAGCGCTGACCATTCAGTCAAGTAGACGTATATAATAATAATAATAATAATAATAATAATAATAATAATAATAATAATAATAATAATAATTGGATCCGTAGCGTACTTACTGAGGCATTCATATGTTCAAGGTGGGAGGATCGTCTCATTCGGCTGGCGTTTAAGTGCGAATTTAAGGGCGAAAAGAGGCGAATGGAGGAGAATGGGTAACCTAGGCGAATAATGGACTTGGCCGTGTGAGGTAAGAGAGACCTAGACGACGATGATTAGACACAGTTTTTTATGATTCGAACAGGTGGAGAACTAGACAAAGCTACTGTGCTAGTTGGAAATGGGGGATTATAGAGACGCATAGATTACTGAGAAGCTTGCAAGCTGAACATTGAAAGGTATATTAGTCTACAGGGTGTATCATAGCTATACCGACAAAAAAAAATCAGGGATGCTCTTCACGATAAGAACGATGGTGCAATGGGATTGGCGGAGAACACTTTTCTATTCGAGAAAATGAGGTTCTGTGGTGCAGCGGTTAGTGTGATTAGCTGCAACCCCCGGAGACCCGGGTTCCATTCCCGGCTCTGCCACGAAATTTGAACACTAGTACGAGGGCTGGAACGGGGTCCACGCAGCCTCGGGTGGTTAAATGAGTAGAGGTGAGTTCAATTCCCACCTCAGCCATCCTGGAAGTGTTTTCCGTGGTTTCCCACTTCTCCTACAGGCAAATGCCGGGATGGTAGCAAACTTAAGGCCACGGGTGCTTCCTTCTCTGTTCCTTGCCTATCCCATCCAATCTTTCCATCCCCCAACAAGGCCGCTGTTCTGCATAGCAGATGAAGCCGCCTGGGCGAGGTACTGGTCTTTCTCCCCAGTTGTATCCCCGACCCAAATTTTCACGCTCCAGGACACTGCACTTGAGGCGGTACAGGTGGGTCCGAGGGAAAAACTCACCCTGGATGGTAACCAGATTATGAAAGAAAGAAGATAGTTCTGATACATCCTGGATAGCGAAGATTTATGATAGATATGTAGGAAAAATGTAGGTACTCTGGCGTCTCCTCCTCCTCCTCTTCTTCTTCTTCTTCTTCTTTACCTGTTTACCCTCCAGGGTCGGTTTAAGCCTCGGACTCAGCGAGGGATCCCACCTCTACTTTTCAAGGACAGTGTCTGGAGCTTCAAACTCTGGGTCGGGGATGAAACTGGGGAGGATGACCAGCACCTCGCCCAGGTGGCCTCATCTGCTATGCTGAACAGGGACCTTGCGGGGGATGGGAAGATTCGAAGGGATATACAAGGAAGAGGGAAGGAAGTAGCCGTGGCCTTAAGTTAGGTACCGTCCCGGCATTTGCCTGGAGGAGAAGTGGGAAACCATGGAAAACCACTTCCAGAATGGCTGAGGATGGAATCGAACCCACCTCTACTCAGTTGACCTCCCGAGTCTGAGTGAACCCCGTTCCAGCCCTCTTACCATTTTTCAAATTTCGTGACAGAGCCTGGAATTGAACCCGGGCCTCTGGGGGTGGCAGCTAATCACAGTAGCCACTACACCACAGAGGCGGACCTGGCGGCTGTTAAAGCTGATAAGAACATTGAACACAACAATTAAAAAACTTCAGCTTATCCCAGGTTTTTTTTGGATCGCTGAAGCCACACAGGCTAATTTTAGTTTCGGCCGGTTGCCCTTCCTGACTTCACAAGATTTTTGAAATGAAAATATCGATCCAGGATCGACCGGGAATTGAACTTCAGTCTTACGGGAGGGTAGCTAGCAGTTAGGCCACTGAGCTAATTACGCTCCCTATTGAACACATAACACTTATTACTTGAAAGCTTGGTGAACACTGGCCATTTTATTTTGAAATATTACAGTGTCGACGGTGGCTGATAGTAACAATAGAGTATTCATCATGAAGATACAAAGGCCATGTTATATATGAACACGGTGAATGATCGTGTACGCAGGTGGTGGTTACGTGATGGGTTACTTCCGAGAATAGTAGGAATAAGCCGGTTTCGTTGTGTAGTGCTAATGCGCTCACTGATATGCTCATTGTTGTCGATTTAACGATATTTAAATGTTATAGACCTGTCTCTGTCTCATGGAAGAATTCCGGTACTTCAGCAAATTAAAAAAAACTCCAGCAATTTAAAGGACTGGTAAGAGATATTACTTATTTGTGACTCTCTCCTTAAGCAATCCGAATTCCAGTTCTCCGTTAGTACATAACTAATGTTTTACTCTAATATAGTTTTACTGTATTGGAATATTCTGTACAGTAAAGCTATCAGGTATTTATATAAATTTGAATATTGGTAAATATTAATACTGTTACCGGATTAATATTATTATTATTATTATTATTATTATTATTATTATTATTATTATTATTATTATTATTATTATTATTCCGGGATATCTGTGGAACGCAGAGAGCTGAAAGAAGGTGCGGGCTTGAATGGGCCTAATTACAATATCAAGAATTGAATTAAAACTTTAAAAGGTTATATTTCTTTTAGAATATTAAACTTAACAAATTTCTTCACTGAGTGAACATAGCAACATGACAGGTACAATTAGAAATCTTGAAAAAAGACTTGGAAAATCCCAGATTAGTGAATTTTTACAGCTTTAGGGCTTCAAGCCCTTAGTTTACAAATTCTTAGATACCGGATCCAGTTTACAAAATTCACGAAATCTCAATGGTTAGACAGGGACGGAAATATACTGATTAAGAGCACTTGCTCCAGAAGTTACAATATTTAGCATTCCAGAGGCACCCCTCACTATTACAAAACTTCGAAAAGAGCTTACATGCACTCGATTTCTTACAGCCCACTCGAGGCAACATTACATCAGATCTTACACTCTCTTTCCTCACAAGGCACGATTTACAAATGGAAATAGTTCTACACAGTGGTATCTAGTACCCAACCTACTGGGACTTTGCGGGAAAAAACAGGTTAAATAAATGACCCGAACACAAACTGAATGGAGGGGTACACTTGCGCTCCTAGATAATGAAATATTAAAACCCTAACAGGGCTCTGGGCCCGATGAAACAGGGGCTAGTCCCAAGCTACTGAGGTGACTCGCATGGAAATAAATTTAATACATTACAGTAAGAAAACAATTACCGGTACGAAATCATAGTCACCTCAAACCAAGATGAAGGGGAGCTCGAGAGGGTAACTCACTCTCTATCCCCGATTTACAGTTAAAGACTTTATGAAGTTTTACATTAGCCGAAATAAAATTTACATTTTAGAAAAGTTTTGTTACATAGTTAAAAATTTGGACCGTCCACTCGGATAAATCTGCGGAGGTAACCACAGAAAAGAGAATTTATGTGGCCATTACCTGGCTGATGTACTGCCGCCTCCTGCCTTAACACACCCACTCAGAAAGACGACGATCAAGAGGCAAGGAAATTTGAAAAGCCGCAACTTATATACCCTCAGGGAAGGTTCGAGAGGATTCTGGGCTAATCTGGACACACCCTCTCATTTTTATTTTCTGAACTCAGAAGTTACATTCAAAACCGAACAAGAAGCCTGTGATAGGCTGAAAATTAATTACAGAAAATTTTCATTGGCCACATTCAAAACTGGCGGAATGCGACAGAAGTGTTGCAAACCTAGAATTACATAAAGAAAACAAACGAAAGTTCGGAAAACCTATAAACACAAAATTTCTTTCAATAACAACATCATTTACCTTGCACCAGAATGCATTACTATAGGTTTTTGGTAGTGACATCTGTGGAAAAAGGTCCAAACTTCTTGATGTACAGCAGAAACAAAACCAATAGAAATTCAATCAGTTTAAGAAACTTCACAATAACACAATTACTTAATGTTTCAGTAGTGACATCTTCTGATTAAAGTCTCAAATTTATGTAGTAACAGTTTCACATTTTGGTCGATAGAGGAGTTCATTAAGGCGCTTATTTTGAAGATGCGGAGTTGAGGTGTACCTCCTGGTACAATTATTATTATTATTATTATTATTATTATTATTATTATTATTATTATTATTATTATTATTATTATTATTATTATTATCATTGTTGTTGTTACGGGGCTACCCGTGGACCAGCAGAGGTAAAAGAAGGTGCCGGAGTGAATGGGTCTAACTACTATGTCAAGAAAGAATTTAAACTGAAATGGGAGGTTATATTTTCAAAAAAACAACAAGTTAACAAAATTCTCACTTAGTGAGATAACAATGATATATCAGGTAACATGACAAAGTTTAGACAAAGCAAGAAAACCCAAACTTTAGTGACTGTTTAGTAACCAGGGCTTCCAGCCCCTCGCTTTACATTTCCTGAGCTCTCAGATCAACTTTACAAAAGATTACAATTTTACACAAGGGCGGAAATCCCCTAATACATGGAGCGCTGGCTCCCAACTCACAATATCAAGCCTTCAAAAGGCATTCAGTAATCTTACTTTGAAAAGATTTAACAGGCTCTCAGTTTTCAAGCCAATTCAAGGCAACACCAAAAATATCTTACACCTTTTTTGCCTTCCATGGCCCAGCTTACAAACTGAAACAGGAGTGTCTCGTACCCAACCTATAGGGCCTTCGTGTAAAAGAAATAACAGTTAAATAAAAGGCCTGAACACAAAATGAAAGGAGGCGAATACTTGCACTCCTAGATGAGAATTCTGAAACCTAAAGTGCACTAGGCGATGAAACAGGGGCTATTCCCATACCATGGAGGTGACTCGTATAAGAAATAATTTAAGACACTACGGAAAGGAAGAAAACCAGTTAGAAAAAGTAGTCACCTCAAAGCAATATGAAGGGGAGTTCGAGAGGGTACCTCACTCTCTATCCCCGATTTACAGTTAAAGGTTGATGAAATATTACATTAGCCGGCAGAACTTACATTTTAGAGAAGTTGCTTACATAGTTAAGGTTTCAGACCTTTCCCTCAGGTTAAACTGCGGAGCAAGCAAAGAAATAAAAATGTTACTTGGCCATTACCTTGCTGAAGAACTGCTGCCTGATGAAAGAGGCGCCTCCCGTCCCCTGCTTGACACACACACTAAGTTAGATGACGATCAAATGGCCAAGAGACGTGAAAATCCGCAGTTTATAAACCCTTGAGGAAGGTTCGAGACCTTTCATGAATAATCAAGACACACCCACAGAATTTTATTGGTTACATTCAAAAGTTACACTCAAAGTCGAAGAAGAAATACGGGATTGGTTGAAAATTAATTACAGAAATTCTTGATTGGTTGGATTCAAAACAGCCCGAAGCAAAAGATAAATATTGCCAACCCAAAAATAAATGAGCATCATTTAGTAAAAAAACGTATTAATACACAACTTCTTCACAAAAGGTTCCTTCACTTCGCGCCAAGGTGCATGACCATAGTTTTTTTAGCGGTGACATCTATGAGAGAATTCCAAACTTCTTGATGAATGGAAAACAAAAACAAGTAGAAATTCACACAGTTCTGGAAACTTCACAATAACAAAATTACGCCAAATTTTAGTGGTGCCATCTTCAGAGAAAATTTATAAGTTGGTCCAGTTTCAAGTTCACTGTTTCTCCTGTAGAGGAGTTCTTTAAGGCGCAAGATTTAAATGTGCGGCGTAGAGATGTACCTCCCGGTAAAATTATTATTATTATTATTATTATTATTATTATTATTATTATTATTATTATTATTATTATTATTATTATTATTATTATTATTATTATTATTATTGAAACAGTACGTTTGATTAGGGAATGGCAGGGCCCCGGGTCTGGAGAAGGTTGTAAATTTGTTGTAAATGACAACAACATGCATGAAGAACTAACTATATTTTTGTGTCATTCTGTCTTTATTGCTGTAAATGTTTCAATAATAAGTGTTCACTGGATTTAGTCAAAGATAATATACATTCATATTAATAATAAAAGGGATATAATAAGAATACTGGTCCTACTTCCCATTTGTACCCCGACCAAAAGTCTCACGCTCCAGGACACTGCCCTTAAGGCGGTAGAGGTGGGATCCCTTGCTGAGTCCCTGGGGGAAGACCAACCCTGGAGGATAAAGGGATGAAATAAATAATAATGTCCGCCTCTGTGCTGTAGTGGTTTGTGTGATTGGCTCCCACCCCCAGAGGCCCGGGTTTAATTCCCGGCTCTGCCACGAAATTTGAAATGTGGTACGAGGACTGGAACGGGGTCCACTCAGCCTCGGGAGGTCAACTGAGTAGGTGGGGGAGGAGAGTTCGATTCCCACCTCAACCATCCTTGAAGTGGTTTTCCGTGATTTCCCAATTCTCCTCCAGGCAAATGCCGGGATGGTAAATAACTTAAGGCCACGGCCACTTCCTTCTCTCTTCCTTCTCCATCCCTTCCAATCTTCCCCTCCCCACACACGGCCCCTGTTCAGCATAGCCGGTAAGGCCTCCTGGGCGAGGTACTGGCCCTCCTCCCCAGTTTTAACCCGGTCCCAATGTCCTACGTTCCAGGGCGCTGCCCTTAGGGGCAGTGTATAGATGGTGATAACCGAATCTAAAAGAGTCGAAGAGCAATCTAGCAAACTCCTTACTTAAAGAGTAGGCCTACACATGGGAGTACAGGCAGTATGGGCATACAAACCCCATAACACGTTGATATCCCAAGAAGGAAATTCGAATGTCATTCACTCAGTTATTTTAATCACGGGATAGAAGGGTAGCCACGGCCAAAAGGATCCTAATTGGCTATATCCAAGCGAAAATACAGGAGTTAATATCATACAACATACACGGCTAGCAATAAAATGTACTCACAAAGGGAAATATGAATTTAGAAAAGGCCGAACATAAGAAGAAGCTGGGGATTCAAAACAAATTGAAAATCCCATAAACATTAGAGCACCGGGCGAGTTGGCCGTGTGCGTAGAGGCGCGCAGCTGTGAGCTTGCATCCGGGAGATAGTAGGTTCGAATCCCACTATCGACAGCCCTGAAGATGGTTTTCCGTGGTTTCCGATTTTCACACCAGGCAAATGCTGGGGCTGTACCTTAATTAAGGCCACGGCCGCTTCCTTCCAACTCCTAGGCCTTTCCTATCCCATCGTCGCCATAAGACCCATCTGTGTCGGTGCTACGTAAAGCCCCTAGCAAAAAAAAAAAAAATAGAGCGTGACAACCTATCATCACGATTGCCCACTGTAAATGTTAGCGGTGGAAAGGAAAGTTAAATTCAAAAAAAAAAAAAAACACAAACAAATTAAATTTTGAAACACCCTACTCGCAGAGCATGAACGATAAATATTATTCCCAGGGAAACGCACTCGAACATCCTTCTGAAATTGAAGACATAAAATGAGATCTTAAACCTAAGTCAGCTCCGCATTTCTATGTATGAAGTGAAAATTAGAGAATATTACTCTTAGTAAATGCAGGAAAAAAGGCAATATATATTACCTACATTATATAACAGTAGAAATACAAGCTTGAGTTTGAAATGTTATTAAAAATATCTCCCTCATCCTGGAAGGTACATATTGAGGTAGCTTGAGAAATTGACACTTTCAATATTTTCTACCTGCCATTCTCCGAACCGTATGTCCAACTCGAAGATCACAAGTGGAGTCAACCCCTCAGGAGAGCTGGAACGGGAATCACTCATCCTCGTGAGACCAGTTGAGGAGCTGCTTGATACGAGAGTCAGCGGAGCCGGTCACGGAAGGCAAACAGTGTGGCTGAGGATGTCAAGGTAACCACGTAACATTGCAGTGTCTGTATGCCATCTCTTGGCAGGCTGAGGACCTGGGTGGTCCATATGTGCCATGACATTGTTTTATATTCTTTATAGTTCGCTTTAGGCCTGGTAGAACATTTCCCGACACTGACAGTTGCCACACACATTCTGTTCCTCATGCTGTGTGTGTTGCTATTCTGATAGCAGAAGATATACTTTCTCGGACGTTCCTATCGATCACTGACTCGGCTCACTGTGAAATACATCTCACACGGAACAATTCGATCGCACTGACCTGTGTATTTATGGCGTGCTTTATTAGAGTACGACGCCATAAAAAACAATTGTATTCCCAATTACATCATTGATTTGTTGGGATCACAACAAGGGCAGCCCTACCGTTTCATTCCACACAAGAAGTGGATTTATACAGTGAACCATTACCATTTGAGTGTGTGGTTTAAAAAAAAAGAATGATATATAGCATATCGTCAGTGTTTACTCTGGAGCTGGTGCTGCTACCTTTTTATTGTACTTTTTCTTGCAATCTGGCAGTGGGCCCAATGCTCCGTATTACAAGGGTACTTGTTCATATAACTCGCACTCCCCAAGCATTGACCAGCACCTGGCTAACATGGAAAACACGCCGTACTGCTTGCAGCCAAAAGGAGATCGTAAAAGTTAATGTGCGATTTTAGTCCTCCTATGAAAGAGATGGCAGTTAATTTCGAACAAACAGGAAATTGGAAGTATGAAAAAACATTTGCTGGTCGTCCTTCTTATTGGTCTTTTTTGGTGCTCTTCTTTTAAGAGAGCTTTTTTCCGTAAGCCAATGAAGCCTGTTTCATTTCTTGCTTTACCAACCTTATTTTCGTATTTCACTGGGAATTATCGTAGCGCTGTGTTGTCATTCTGGCTGGTCCACGAAGGTTATTCAATTTACTTACTTAGTTGTTGATTACAGCAAATGTTCACGTATTTATTTTATGTTCCTTTCCTGTTGCATTTGTAATTTGCTCTAGTGTGTTCAGCAGAACAACTAACTTCATTATAAAAGTTTGCGGCGATCTGCCGTGTTTCTACATTTCTAAATTTAACGGAATACAGAGAGATTTTTAAATGTGAACTCCAGAAGCACAAATTGCAGGGGAAGGCTAAACGGGACCGCAGTCCAAGTGTTGTTCTTAAGGGAAACCATGGACATGTTGTATTCCATATTCTAAAAAATCATTAGTCAAAATATTCTTGTCTGAACAAGTATGTTTTTACTTCTATATCACAAGGAATATGATACTGGACCAACCAAAATCCCGTCGAGAAGGCGTACCACGACCATTCTCTGTGCAATTCAAAGCTATCTTCATATAGACCATGGAGGCCTTTGTGGAAGCCTTTACTTTCCACTATTCGCAGATTCGGCACTAAGTGGGGAGGAAGGCAAGCAAGCTTCCAGTTTTAAATTTTTGATGATATAGCGATCTTAGCCACGGGACCTCCATTCTCACTTGGGATTCCGAAGCGACTTTCCATTTCAAAAATCCCACATGCATTGGCTGGGATTCAAACCCCTTCCACCGTAGTGAGAAGCCGGTGACAATGCACTTTGGCTACCATGCCCTCGGCACTAAGCAGCGTAGAGTGGTTAGATCTATTCCCGACCGCCTTTGCCCTTCCCCCTCCCCCTCCCTAGGGTAGGCTGAATGTGTCTTTGCCTCTCCCGAAGTGGAGGTGTAGTTTCAAAATTGTTTGCCTGCCCGACGCGGAACCGAACCCACGCCCTAGTGGATGAAACGAGCCCGTCCTTACCGCCCCGGCTAAGCAGCCTTCTTATACTCAGTAATAATAATAATAATAATAATAATAATAATAATAATGAAATGTCGTATGGCTTTTAGTGCCGGGATATCCCAGGAGGGGTTTGGCTCGTCAGGTGCAGGTCTTTCTATTTGACACCCGTAGGCGACCTGCGCGTCGTGATGAGGATGAAATGATGGTGAAGACAACACATACACCCAGCCCCCGTGCCACTGGAATTAACCAATTAAGGTTAAAATCCCCGACCCGGCCGCGAATCGAACCCGGGACCCTCTGAACCGAAGGCCAGTACGCTGACCGTTCAGCCAACGACTCGTACATAATAATAATAATAATAATAATAATAATAATAATAATAATAATAATAATAATCGGGGATGTGGTATTTTTTCTGGAGGTCATTTTACTAACTTTTGCAAATCCAATTCCTGGAGTACCGTACCCAATCCTAGCCACAAATATTTATAGTTACGGACATTATAGTGTTGCCTGCTGCCATTTCTTGATGGATACAGTACTTTTGTATCCATCTCTTGGCACAGGCCAGAGTAAAGTGTAGCTTTCACTGAAGTCCCAGTCTCATCCATGGCTGTGACAATATGGAAGCTGCTGGGGTATGGGTGGTGCTGAGTAATGACATTCAGAGCACGGTTAGTGCATCTGAGTGTTATGAAAGGTGTTGCTCATAGGGTCAGTCGTGCTGCAATAGCACTTTCTGACCCAGTGAGGAAAGCAATGGCAAACTACCTCACTCCTCGTCTTGCCTAGTACGCCTCATTTTGGTGCTGCCATTGGTTTTTGTGGTTTCCTTATAACTGCATAACCTTTGGTGGTGTTATTTGAGGATCCAATCAGCCTCTGGGCTGATGACCTAACAGACAGACAGACAGACAGACAGACAGACATTATAATGAACCTTCGTGGCTCAGGCGGCAGCGCGCCGGCCTCTCACGTCTGGGTTCCATGGTTCAAATCCCGGTCACTCCATGTGAGAGGCGCAGGTGGGACAGGTTTTTCTCCGGGTACTCCGGTTTTCCCTGTCATCTTTCATTCCAGCAACACTCCCCAATAGCGTTTCATTTCACTTGTGAGTAATTTATCATTGCCCCTGGGGCATGCGACAGTCTTCGGTAGCCGGCACAATTCCTACCCTCGCCACTAGATTGGGGCTTCATTCCTGATTCGGTTAAATGGCAGTGGACTTGAATTTGACATTATAGTAACACTCTTCTTGTTATGCCTATCCAAATCTGATATCGGCTGTCATGTTTATTCCCTGCAACACGGAATAATGTAGAAGTGCTTTTTCCATATAGATCACTCAGGTTTCTTGTCCACGATATTCGTCTTCGTCCGCAATCTGTTCTTCCTTCAGTTTTACCTTGTTTGATAGTTTGAAGTAAATGGTTCTTATTCTGCCGCTTTTCCAGTACCTTGGGGGGAAAGGGGGGGGGGGGCTCGCAGGTGCGCACTCCGTCGCACATGTAAATTTGTCGCTGTCTTACGGCTGGATGGCCTTCCGGATACCAATCCTATGTGGACGATCAAAAGTTCAACCTGCGTGATCAGGTGGATTAACAGAGTGGATGAAGGCGTGGAGCGAGAGATTAAACTCTTCAGAAGCACGCAACAATAAATACAGGGCAGACCGACATTCTTACATAGTAGATGCATGCTTTTGCTCAAAAACAACACGAGTTCCTTTACTTAAAGTAGATATGCAGGGTTGGGGTTGGGAAGGCCATCCAGCCGTAAAACTGGGCCAAATCAATACAAGTCCTGACCACATTTTGTCTAGTGTTCTAACTTCGCACTGACTCATCGAAGGTTTACGGGGACGCAAAGATGAAAGGTAGCGGCCGTGGCCTTAATGAAGGTATAACCCCAGCATATACCTGATGTAAAATGGGAAAACCATGGAAAACCATCTTCAGAACTATAGCAGGTAATTGGACAAATGCCAGGAGGAAACTGAAGACTCAGGCCATGTAAATCTGATTTTGTCTACCACCGTTCATGTTGATTGTACTACGATCACGATAGGTGTTGCTACCTTGTAGGAGACACTGTAGTGTTGAGAAGTAGCGTATCTTGAAGAGATGGCGTTCTGCCTTCCTTGTTCTTTTAAAATTTAGTGATCCCACTTTACGAGCACTTCAAACGGGCACACTTGTTGCATGATTTTTTTTTTTTGCTTAGTTGCTTTACGTCGCACCGACACAGATAGGTCTTATGGCGACGATGGGACAGGAAAGGCCTAGGAATGGGAATGAATCAGCTGTGGCCTTAATTAAGATACAGCCCCAGCATTTTCCTGGTGTGAAAATGGGTGTTGCATGTTTAAGCCACTAGATCTCGGGTCTTAGATTTCAGGAGCAAGTAACTGTCTTGTTGTGTGGTACATAGAATATACTGAATCTCGTACTATCGCATACTCATATTCTGTGTATGTGTCAATCTTTGATCCCCGAGAGCGTAAAAACCGTTCCCCAGGGCGTTTCAATTAGGGAAGCCCTTAGCCGCGTCTGACATTGCTTCCACCTACTGCACGTGTGCTGGGCTCCTCACTTTGATATGCATAATATTATGAGGTCAACTGTACTTCTCTTCTGAGACCGACGGTATACGTTTGCGGGGCAAATTGACATGAGTCTATTACCTGTGCTATTACTTTCACACGTGGTCCCTTTCCTTTCAGGGAATGACAGAAGCTCCTATCTAGCGGCGAGGATAGGAATCGTGCCGGCTGCCGAAGCCTGTCGCACCCCTCTGGGGCAATGATTAATGACTTGCAGATGAAATGAAATGATATTGGAGAGCGTTGCTGGGATGAATGATGACAGGGAAAACCGGAGTTCCCGGAGAAAAACCTGTTCCGCCTCCACTTTGTCCAGCACAAATCTCACATAGAGTCACCGGGATTTGTTCCACGGTATCCAGCGGTGAGAGGTCGACGCGCTGCCGTCTGAGCCACGGAGGCTCCACCACGCAATATAGTGAGTAGAAATTGTATACCACCACCTCTCATACCTTGCCGGCCAATATTCAGATGGTGATTATTTTCGCCAGTTGGGCTCGAACCGGCTAACCACGGTGTCAGACCATATAGACTTGACGCTTTAACACCCGTGGCCACCAGGCAGTTTTTCTTAGATGGTGGCTATGCTGGACTAAACAGCAAAATCATAACTTGATTTTCAAATCCTGGCTTTTGCTCGTCGTTTCTAGGGACGTGCAGTTCAAATTAATCCGTAAGCTTTTATTCTGGTGATGTAGTGGTTAGTGTCATTAGCTGCCACCTCCCGGAGGCCCGGGTTCGATTCCCGCCTCTGCCACGAAATTTGAAAAGTGGTACGAGGGCTGGAACGGGCTCCACTCAGCCTCGTGAGGTCAACTGAGTAGAGGTGGGTTCGATTCCCACCTCAGCCATCCTGGAAGTGGTTTTCCATGGTTTTCCACTTCTCCAGGCAAATGCCGGGTTGGTACCTAACTTAAGGCCACGGCCGCTTCCTTCCCTCTTCCTGGTCTAGAAGTAGCTACGGGTCTTCCCATCCCCTCGCAAGGCCCCTCTTCAACATAGCAGGTGAGGCAGTCTGGGCGAGCACTGGTCCTCCTCCCCAGTTGTATTCTTCGACCCAGAGTCCAAAGCTCCAGGACACTGCCCTTGAGGCGGTAGAGGTGGGATCCCTTTCTGAGTTCGAGGGAGAAACCGACCCTGGAGGGTAAACAGATAAAGAAGTAGACGATTTTATTTTGTGTAAATTATAGATTATGTTAATAATAATAATAATAATAATAATAATTTGGTGTGGCTATTTCTAGCCGAGTGTAGCCCTTGTAAGGCAGATCCTCCGATGAGGGTGTATGGCATCTGCCATGTGTAGGTAACTTCATGTTATTGCGGTGGAGGGTAGTGTTATGTGTGGTGTGAGAGTTGCAGGGAAGTTGGAGACATCACAAACACCCAATCTGCGAGCTAAGGGAATTAACCATTTAAGGTTAAAATCTCTGACCTGGCCGGGAATCGAACCCGGGGCCCTCTGAGCCGAAGATCATTGCGCTGGCCATTCAGCTAAGGAACCGGACAAAAAACTCGTGTCCTCATATCGAAGTGGTCCAGCTCTTTTCAGGCACACCCCCAATGGAGGTGAGCTGCATGCGCAATTTCAACCACATACCAGCCTTCCTGCCATTCTTAAATTTCTGGCAGTACCGGGAATCGAACTCGGGCCCCCGAGGACGGCAGCTGTTAACACTAACCGTTACGGAACGGAGGCGGACATGGTAATAATAATGTCGTGTGGCCACCGGAAAGGCCTGGTACAGGTCTATCGAGTTGACTCCTGTTGGTGACCTGCGCGTCTGTGAGAATGGGGCCCTGCCTATGATGAATTCTAATGATGAAGACGGTGTACACACGTTCACGCACAGACACACACAGAGGCCCAAAACCATCGGAATTGATCAACGAAGGTTGCCCGGCCGGGAATCGAACCTGCGGCCACTTGGCCAACATTGGCCAATGATCGAATTGTTATATTAATAACTGACCAGCTATTAAGACTTATAAAAATTACTCTTAATGAAATAAAATAGAGAAAAATACCTTATTTTTTCTCTTATGTGAACTGGAATCTTCCGTTTGTAAAAACCAGCAATAATCGCCCGTCATCGGAGGAGCCCATCTTCCTTGATACCGTTGCTCCATTTTAGCAATGTTTTTGTGAAATCGCTCTCCCTGCTCATCACTTGCAGCCCCCAAAGTTCTCAGGAAAGAAGTCCAACTGTGAATGTAAGAAGTTGGTTTTCATACGGCAGCCCTTTCTTTGTAGTTTCTTAGTAACGTTCCTATTAATTGGCGATAATTTTCTTCCTTGTGATATCCTAAAATTCCTTTGACGACAGATGCAAAATATTTCCATGCTCATAATTCCTTAGTGTTGTCTTTTCTCAAAAATGCTGTCCTACAAAAGTCCTCCTTTTAATTTAGCATCTCTGATTTTAGGGAACAGAGTCTGTAAGTATTGAAAGGCTTCTCCATTCTTATCTAAAGCTTTCACAAAAAAAGTAATTAGGCCTAGTTTTTATATGCAGAGGCGGAAGAAACACTTTTTCACGTTGCAATAGTGGATGATACTTAATATTACGTTCACCAGTAATATAACCTTTTCTGATAGGCCAGTCCTTCACTACATAATGCTGTGCTGTTGCTGGACTATTCCACAAACATGAAAACAACAAAACTTAGTAAACCTTCCTTGTAGTCCAAGCAACAAAGCTATTACTTTGAAATCGCCACAAATTGCCCAGCGATGTTCGTTATAAAAATTTGTGACATGTTTTCATAAGTTTCTTTCATATCAACTAGATGAGCCACTGGAATGTAAGGTTTTGCATTGCCATTGTGTAATAAAACTGCTTTTAAGCTTAGTTTTGATGAATAGATGAACATTCTCCATTCTTCTGGATTGCATTCAATATCTAATTCATCGATGAGCCCGATCACAAAATAAGAAGTCAGCTTATCGTTTCGTTTTCTGAACACTGAAATCTTGGCATCTCTTGCTAATAAGTTCCATTCTTGTAATCTAGAACCTAATAGTTCAGCATGTTGCTTAGAAAGACCTAAATCCCTAACTACGGGTAGATCATTAACAGTGGCGTATACTGAGGGCTACCTAGGCTATCAGTGAAGCCCAAACCTCAAATGCGAGCAATGGAAATCTAAAGCACATTATATTGTAAGCATCTGGCCCATTGTTCCATTTTCAATCCTTGAAAACAATGAGAAAACACGTCGCACGTATTTCTGAGATCAAGGCTTCGGAGACTCATATTGCAGCCCAGACTCTCGTCCCTTCCCATCGACTCGCCTCACGCGGCTTGCTGCTGTCTGCCTACAGGCGCGAGGACCGGCGGAGGATAGCTGTGCTAGGCTTCGGTCCGTCAGATCGCCACTGCTATCACCATGCGTTACTCATCGTATATACTTCCTCACCTCGTCCTTCTGTCTTAAATATATAGATAACGGAGTGCTGGTATTTCACTCCCGTTTACTTCTACATCCTTTTAGGAAGACACTGCAGGGCTGCTGTTATAGGAGTAATATAGTTTTCTTTTTATTGGTAGATCTGCTAAAATGAAACGCAATCTTTCAGGTTTAGTGTTCTCTTTTGTTGGTTGGAATCGAACCCGTGATCACGGGTGGGACACCACCACTGATCTTCCGAGGAAGATAATTAACCATTGAACGATGGGTACGACCGCTGTAAAATTCAACATTGTTTTTTAACGTTAATGATAATAATAATAATAATAATAATAGTGGTGCATGGCATCTACATAGGCTTGGTGGTGACCTAATAAGGATAAAATGAATGGCGAAGACGTCATAAACACCCAGTTCCCAATCCAGAGGAATTAACAGTAAGAGGGGGTTGATTCTGAAAATTGAACCGGGGCCGTCGGACCAAAGGCAAGCATTCTATCCATTTAGCCTCAAAGCTGGACTTCAATTTGCTAAACCTTAGGCTACCAACTCGGTTGATCAGGTGTTGAGTATTGGCGGTGGCAGAGGCCAGGGCGGTAGCTTATGAAGCAGCCTTGATAACACAGAGGGCAGCTCCGTTAGCTGTTCGATGCAGCTCAAAATGCTCAAGGCTTGATGTTCCCTACACCAACTATCGAGAAGTGGTAGCCTAAGTCTAGTGGTAGCCCACGTCTTGGTACCAGCATACGCCGCTGATCATTAAAGTTCTGCCTGTCGTATCAGATGAGGTGTTTTATGATGTTTGGCAATGTAGTTAGGATCAGTTAAAGTTGAAGCGTAGTCTGAGGATTCTGATTGTTCGTGTTCCTCTGGAAAGACACAATCTTCCCCATCTGGGGGGGGGGGGGGATACAGGGACGGGAAGCTCTGGACAATGTGGCACGGGTCTTGTGGCAGTTAGCAGATTAGGATACACAGTGTTACCTTTAGTTTTGCTTGAAAATCCCTCTGGTTTGGTAATACAAAAGTAACAATTCTCCAGATGACGGTTAGGCTGTCGCCAAATCATTGGAACAGCAAAAGACATATTGTTATTTTCCCCCCGCAACGCCGCAACCGCTCTGTTAACTTCACGTAACACGTTGCACAACACGCGTGTGGTGCCCAATTTTTATCTTTATCACCTACTTTATAGTCAAAATACAAGTAATGTGCTTTTTTTTACATTGTCTCTAATTGATCGACGTTGTGATTTCAAAGTTAATTCCCCACAAACACAGCAGAAACTATTTGGAGAATTTTTACATGTAGGACGATTGCAATCCATTTAACACTGTTGCAGAATAACTAGTACCGCTCACAACACTTCCACAATCAAAACTAAACGTTTCTTGTCTTACAATGCAATAGCAAGCAACCATATTTTCACAATACAACGGCAGGCAACCATTTTTTTTCTTTCCATTAGTCAGTTATAGCCGGATGTGCCTACCCTCCGTGCAGACGCATAAAAAGGGCAATAAAACAATAAACTACCGCGAAGGGTAACACTCATTCAAACCACAAAAGAGAAAGTATGTTTCAAATGGTACTTTAAAAGAACGGAAATTATACATATTTTTGTAAAAGATCTATGTTAAAGAACATAACCTCTTTCAAAGTGGGTAGGTTTAACACATTTTTATACGATTCACTAACAAAAAAAATATGAGTTTATTAAAAATGTGACGTGTAGGCAATTTTCCAAGGCGATATTCGTGATCAGGACATACAAATTACCTAAAATAGTTATCCATATCCATGTTATGAAAACCTTGTAGAGTAGTTTTGGTAAAGCAAATGTCAAGACGTATTCTTCTCAAAATGTGACTGAAGACAAATCTTGACTATACCACCGGCTGCAGCAGCAGTAGATATGCTGCGGTGATTTGAGTTCTTTGGTGAGGAGAATGGAAAACCACGGAAAACTATTCTCAGGACAGCTGACGGAGGGACCAGCCCAAAGCCTCCCGAATGCAGAGCTGTAAAGCCATGGTGAATCTGTGGCCACTGTTAGCCAAAGGTACTCTATTCGGTAAAGTAAACCACGTCTAATCGATGCCCATAAAAAGGCTAGAATGGTTTTCGCTCAAGAACACATATTGGTTTTCAAAATGGGGTTAAGTGATATTCAATGATGACAGAATGCGTTTGATTCGGCGGGGCCAGATTGTTTTCAGCATTGCTGATACGTCCTTTGCTCTGAAGTGCAATTTCGAATGAGCAGAAATGTTGGGGGCAAAGGTGTTACGATCAGGGCAGCGTTCTGCGCACAGCATGGCTCCACGCCGAGATGAATTCTGATACTTACCCGAAGATGCTAGATTCCGAATTGGTTCGAATGCATGACGAATTTGGAGACGAAAACGTATCTTTCAGGGAGATGACATTGTCAGTGACTGCCAAGTGAAGAAGTGATTCACCCAGAAAATAAAATAGGAGAAAATATAACTGGCTGGCCTGAAGTCCAGATTTAAACCCAGTGAACGACTTGTGGGGACTCCTTGCAAGGCGTGCGCATCGCAACGGACTGTGGATGAGCTGAAAAATGCTATTCAGAGGAAGTGAGCTGCAATGTATGCAGTAGAAATAAATACCTACCCTTTTCCAGTCAATGCCTAAGGGAATTGTTGAAGTTATTAAGAACAATTGAGGTTCAACTAAATACTAGAGACTTCTTGGGGCATGTTTACTGAACGGTTTTAAAATATCCTGTGAAACTACGAAGATACCTTTATACCAACTTTCAACCCGTTGTTTTTTTTCTATTTTCATGTACTTTTTATGAAAGAATATTAGTATAGCAGCTAATTTTGACACGATGTGTCTGTAATTGACACCCAAGATCTACCTCAGGTAAGGTAGAAATATGGTTATGAAACAATAAATAAAGTTGTTCTGTCACAAAAACCAAGTGTCTGTATACTAATTTTCTCCACTGTACCAGTTGTCCTAGAATGTCCGGTTAAACCAACCTACAGTCTGACTGATACTTCGGTTTAAGTGTTTAATGTAGATATTTATTTGATGTTCGGAGTGCGCTGTCTGTAATGAAGAGGTATCATACTGAATGGCGCAGATGGTAGAGCATTGGCTCTCTGGGTCCAAGCTGGAGAGTTGGATCTCTCGGCTCAGTCCATTAGTATCTTATTGTGCTCAAATACGCCAGCCTCGGTGGCGTTCTCCTACGGGACAAAATTCTGGCACTTTAGCGTTTCCGAAAACCGTAGAAGTAGCTATTGGACGATAAACCAATAACAGATTATACAAACAGAGGTGCTCAGGTAAGTATACCTGAGAGTAATTCAAAACGTTATGTAATGAATGTGTCCTATTATTAAAATCAGATTGCAATTGGGAGGTATTCCGATGGTAATATACAGTAGAATAGCAACTCAATTTAATAAACAATAATAAACGTAAATAATACAACCAGCGAAAGCCTCCGTGACTCAGGCGGCAGCGCGTCGGCCTCTCACCACTGGGTTCCGTGGTTCAGATCCCGGTCACTCACTCCATGTGAGATTTGTGCTGGACAAAGCGGATACGGGACAGGTTTTTCTCCGGGTACTCTGGTTTTTCCTGTCATCTTTCATTCCAGCAACACTCTCCACTATGATTTAATTTTCATCTGTCAGTCATTAGTCATTGCCCCAGAGGAGTGCGACAGGCTTCGGCAGCCGGCACAATTCCTATCCTCGCCGCTAGATAGGGGCTTCATTAATTCCACCCCTGACCCGGTCACTGACTGGAAAACAGATTGTAAGTTTTCCAGAACATGCATGAGAATGTTAGATGGAAAATAATAAAATTCGTGTACCGAGCAATTGGCCATGCAGTTAGGGGCGCGCAGCCATGAGCTTGCATTCGGGAGAAAGCAGGTTCGAAACCCGCTATCTGCAGTCCTGAAGATGGTTTTCCGTGCCTTCCCATTTTCACACCAGGAAAATGAGCTGGGGCTGTACCTTAATTAAGGCCACGGCTGCTTCCTTCCCACTCCTTGCCCTTTCCTATTCCACTGTCACCATAAGACCTACCTGTGTCGGTGCGACGTAGAGCATATTTTAGTAAAATTCATGTGTTGCTACTAGTAATTTATGTGAAATAATGGTTTTATTAAAAGTAAAGATGAAACGCATTAAAAAATTTTGCTCAGTATTTCTGCAGCAGTCTTTGAGCCAACGTCAAAAAAGTAAGATGCCTTTCGAAAATATTCCAACATGTTGTTTTTTGTAAATTTTTATGTGATGTTGCTGTAACACAATGTTAGGCTAATGGCAAGTCACTGTAAACTGTTCATAAATATGTATCTAAATGTCGTAATACGACTTTCACGCCGATATTATTATTACTGCTTTCTTCTCAACGTTATTGCAGTTTTTATTTTCAAGCAAGACTGCACTTCTACGCGACTGTGGTCGTAAACTACCAGGGATTTACAAGGAAGAGGGAAGGAAGCGGCCGTGGCCTTAAGTTAGGTACCATCCCGGCATTTGCCTGGAGAAGAAGTGGGAAACCACGGAAAAGCACTTCCAGAATGGCTGAGAGGGGAATCGAACCCACCTCTACTCATTTGACCTCCCGAGGCTGAGTGGACCCTGTGCCAGCCCTCGTACCACTTTTCAAATTTCGTGGCAGAGCCGGGAATCGAACCCGGGCCTCCGCGGCTGGCAGCTAATCACACTAACCACTACACCACAGAGGCGGACCGCCAGGATTTTGATGACCCTAAAATGTTTAAAAAATAATCTCTACAATGACGACAAAATCCCAGTAAAATGATCTGAAAAAGACAAAATTTAAAATGAAATTTTACATTTAATTTACTTATCGAGTTGGTATAGCGTATATTTATGTTATAGACATTATAATTATACTTTTGTGGTTTTGCCATGTCAAGAAAACAGGGCGAAATTCTTTACGTTTCGCAGAGAACTTTGCTCCGAGTCTTCAGAAGAAAATGTTAGGTGTTCACGAGGAAGATTGCTACTATTGGAGGTGTCCCTCATGGAATGTGAACATTTCCAAGAAGAAAGTCGTGAACAACGTTTCTTTAGTACCCAGATTGACAAAGCGTTGTGAAGATTCT
Source organism: Anabrus simplex (assembly GCF_040414725.1). Lineage (NCBI taxonomy): Eukaryota > Metazoa > Arthropoda > Insecta > Orthoptera > Tettigoniidae > Anabrus > Anabrus simplex. The sequence goes on from NC_090266.1 coordinate 124,928,335, forward strand.
CAAGTCTCCGTATTTATCCTAATTTAAATTTGGGATAATATCCAATATCACGTGCGTCAACCTTGTGTCGGTAGGTTTACGTGTTCGCTGGCACGGGGGCTAGGTTTATGCGTCGTCTTCGTCATCATTTCATCCTTATCATGACGCGCAGTTCGCCTACGGGCATCAAATCAAAAGAGCTGCGTCTGGCGAGCCAAACTTGCCCTCGGACACTCCCGGCACTTAAAAGCCATACGGCAATTCATTACTCGCACGTAAAATAACTTCTGCGGGACTAAATTCTGGCACCTCTCCGTCTTCGAAAACCGTAAAAGTAATTAGTGGAACGTAAAGCCAATGTTATTATTATTATTATTATTATTATTATTATTATTATTAAAGTGATACCGATCAAGTATTTTGACTTTTCAGTATCACAGTTCAGTTGTCTATGTTAAACTTTTTGATTATTCACGCAGGCCTTTGATAATAACGTTCTGAAATCATTTCACTTTTTAATCTAGCAATCTCACAATTTTCATAGTAAATGTCGGCGACATTGAGAATTTGGTCGGTAATACCTAAGAGTGAAGTAAAGGGATTTCTGATTAATTATTACGTCGCTTAATACCGAGTGTTACAAATATGTCGTAAAAATATAAAACCATTGGTGAAATATAAATTGAACAAAAGAGAGTAAATTGAGTTTATGTGATGTGGTCCTAACGAGCGGTGAGCGCCCCACTTTTGCATTTGATGTGGGGTGCCACACCGTCCCCACTGCTGTTCTGCTGGTCTTGGTGAGAGTAGGTATCGCATACGATATTCGTTCACCCCTAGTAGTGATACAGGAGACTTCCTTGGCCTACCCGATCGCCAAATTTAACGCCCATCCAACATAGCTGGGACTACCTGGGGTGCCAGATTCAGCACTCTAGGAGTTTACATGATATAGAGAACCACTTGCAGCAAATATGGATAGTATGCCGTAGAATACCATACGAAAATTGTAAGTCTCCTTCTACTCCTGTATCCCATCTTGTATCTTAGGTAGAGACTTATCCAAAGAGATCTAGAGTCTCAATTCATCTGTTCAGTTTTCTGCTATAAATTACCCTTTTGATTTGATATTGTAAACTAATCACTTATTTACATCAACTTTACAATCACGCATATTAAGTCTCATGCGAATCCGACAACTCCTTGGTGTGCAGTTTGTCTGTTTGTCTGTGCGTTTGTTTGTTTGTTTGTTTGTTTGTTTTTTGCAGATGAGAGTATTTTTCCACTCCTGCTATGACCCAGGGCTTAACCTGCTCCACAATGAAAGTTGGTCTTTAGTAGTGTGAAATGGCCGAAGGTCGGATGCTGGATTGCTGTGTTCTAAGTAGCGTACAATGAGTCATTTTTGCAGACTTTTCTATGGATCAGTTGCGGGGCATGTCCCCTCTCTGTTGTAAAAGGCGTGTCCGCGTGCTGATTGTGACCTCATTGATTCGTCACTTTTAGTTCTCGCATATTCTGCTAGCATTATAATGACACCCATTATTGCTCATTGTTTTCAAATTGTATAAAGGTAATAACGAGTCCTTAATGCCTGTTGCTCTTTCACCATGAACCGCTTAATGATGCTGAAATATGAATAGAACATTATTCATGGCAGCAGTGAACTACATAACTACTGCTTTTACTTATGAACCTGATAAAACCAGATTGAAGAGAATGTGTGTGAAATTGAAAGTAGCTTCAGTCCATTTCCTTCTTCCACTACCGGGCGAGTTGGCCGTGCGCGTAGAGGCGCGCGGCTGTGAGCTTGCATCCGGTAGATAGTAGGTTCGAATCCCACTATCGGCAGCCCTGAAAATGGTTTTCCGTGGTTTCCCATTTTCACACCAGGCAAATGCTGGGGCTGTACCTTAATTAAGGCCACGGCCGCTTCCTTCCAACTCCTAGGCCTTTCCTATCCCATCGTCGCCATAAGACCTATCTGTGTCGGTGCGACGTAAAGCCCCTAGCAAAAAAAAAAAAACTCCTTCCACTGTCGCTGTTCGTCGTGCTTTACTTAGGTTTACAGTGCTTCGTCTTTGGCTCATGAGGGTGTGATGTCCTGAAAATAGAAGCTAACGTCAGGCATCGCCTGAAGATTTCATGGGATAAAATAAGGCTGTATCATACCTGGCATGAGTCGATATCGACTAGAAACTGTTCGCATTTTCACTGTTAGCAAGTCGACACTGAAAAGCGTGATTTATCTATACCGCCCAGAAAGTACCTCAGGAAGTCAATCTTTTAGCGATTAAAGGCCACGCTGGCTTAACGATGAACGAGGTAGTAGGCCAGCTAGTGAAGGAGCCATAACACGTGAACACTGCCTCTACAGTCAGATTCCACATTCAGATTTCCTGCCCACAATCAAGCAACAGGACCTCAGGGATTGCTCTGACTACTAGACAATTACTCAGCTTACAAGAAGGGAACACTACGCTAGAATTCAAACCACCACCACAAAGCAAATCTGGTTCCAAAATTTGAAGTTAACTGTAAGACACCTTACATCTTCAATCAGAATGCTTCTTGGTCATCTGCACAGCGTCACGGTCTTGAGACACCGCTCACTGCCCAGAAGACCCTGGAGAAATGGTCGACTTGAACCACATCCTACTGTCATGTAAGAACAACTCTCTACAGCAGAACCATCTTCACCCTTCTCTAGTGAAGGTAAATACACCACTACCAACCTCAGGTGTCATCCTTCATCCTCGTTTCGAACCTAACTCCACACGTATTTGCCGTAATTTCTCAATAGTCCGCCTCGTACTGGTTAGTGTGATTAGCTGCCACCCTCGGAGGACCTAGCTAGATTTCCGACTCTGCAACGAAATTTGAAAATTGATACGAGGGCTTCAGCGGGGTCCACTCAGCCTCGGGAAGTCATCTAAGGAGAGGGGGCGCTTGAACCCCATCTCAGCCATCCTCGAAGTGGTTTTCCGAGGTTTCCCACTTCTCCTCCAGGCAAATGCCGGGATGGTACCTAGCTTAAGGCCATGGCCGCTTCCTTCCCTCTTTCTTGTCTGCCCCTTCTGATCTTCCCATTCAACCACAAGGCCCCTGTTCAGCATAGCAGGAGAGGTCACCTGGGCGAGGTACTGGTCCGCCACGCCAGTTGTGTAACCCGACCGAAGTCTCACGCTCCAAGACACTGCCCTTGAGGCGGTAGAGTTGGGATCCCTCGCTGAGTCCGAAGGAAGAACCAACCCGGGAGGGTAAATGGATTAAGAAAGAAAGAAAGAAAGAAAGAAAGAAAGAAAGAATATATTTCAGTCACGAAGATCTATAATTATCTGGTCTCTCACTGCGTAAATACTGGGCGCACGGTCCTCCTAGGCCATAATAATATCTAAAAAATAAATTTACTGTATATATATCCGGTTCAGAAACCATTGCCGTTTTGACGTGAGGTCGGTAGTGACATGTGTACATTTCCAGTGATCTCCAATTAGTTTCTGTGGGCTAATGTATAATAATAATAATAATAATAATAATAATAATAATAATAATAATAATAATAATAATAATAATAATAATAATAATAATAATGGTTTGTGGTGTCCGGGTAGGTCTGGTGCAGGTCTTTAAATTGGACGTCGTATAGGTGACCTGCGCGTCTTTGAGGATGATTAATTCTAATGCTGAAAACGGCACAGCCTCAGCCCCTACCATTGGACTTAATCAATTAAGGTTAAAGTCCCAGACCTGGCCGGGAATCGAGCCCGGCACCCTCTGGATCAAAGGCCAGCACACTCACCATTTAGTCATGATGCCGGGCGGCTAATTTGTTGACAAGAAGTGCGTAAAGGTGAGGCGTAAGTTGTGACGTGTGCGTGGTAGGAGTGAGAGCCCGAAGCAATGGGAAAGGAAGATAAGAATTTAATTAATTAATTAATTAATTAATTAATTAATTAAAGTTGCTTTACGTCCCACTAACTACTTTTATGGTTTCCGGAGACGCCAAGGTACCTGAATTTAGTCCCACAGGAGTTCTTTTACGTGCCAGTAAATCTACCGACACGAGGCTGACGTATTGAGCACTTTCAAATACCACCGGACTGAGCCAGGATTGAACCTGCCAAATTGGGGTCAGAAGGCCAGTGCCTCAACCTCAACCGTCTGGGCCTCTAAACCCAGCAATATGATAAGAAAGAACTGTATTCAATAACAAAGACTTTCAGAGGACACAACATAATTATCTCTGTCCTGGTATTCATAAGGCTCAAATGTAGTCAAGTCTGAAAAATGTATAATTTCATAGCTTGTTCAAAATACTATTAGCAATAACACTCTTTCTGACACCAACTTTGCAGGTTCGATCCTAGCTCAGTCCGTGGTATTTGAAGGTGCCCAAATACGTCAAGGGGCTGCCTGGCCGAGGCGGTAAAGGCGTGCTCTGTTCGTGCTCTGTTCGCCCGGAAGGACGTGGGTTCGAATCCCCGTCAGGCAGTCGTAAAATTTAAGAAACGAGATGTCCACTTCCGGAGATGCATATGGCCCTGAGGTTCACTCAGCGTATACCAAAAGTGAGTACCACGTTAATTCCTGGGGGCAAAGGCGGCCGGGCGTAGAGCTAACCACTCTACCCCAACACATGCCGTGGTTAACAATGGTGGAAGCCTTTACCTTCCACTCCTCCAAGGGCCTTCATGGAGATGAATTTGTCTTTGTCCAAATACGTCAGCCTCGTGTCGGTAGATTTCCTGGGACATAAAAGAACTCTTGCGGGACTAAATTCCGGCACGTCGGCGTCTCCGAAAACCGTAAAAGTAGTTAGTGGGACGTAAAGCAATTAAAATTTATTATTATTATTATTATTATTATTATTATTATTATTATTATTATTATTATTATTTCCTTTCATATTCTCAAAATCTCACTTTCATTCCAGGGAAGTTAATTTTGTCTTTCACTGGATTACATAATTTCTGGACAGTTCTAATCTCGCTTTTCCTGTTCAAAAAAGCCAAGAATGATCTGCAAACCACTCACTTGCCAAATTCATCAATATCGATTTTCTTGGGATGCGGTGGTCTTTTCCCTATAACTTGTGTTACATTCTTTTCGGCAATATTTCAGATAGGTCCCTCAGTCTTACTCACAGATTTTCCTGCCTGTGCACTTGCTTTCTTGAGATGGACAGTTAAACCCATCTTCTTCTTTGTAAAATGTTGACACATTATAAATTATTTTTCTGCATTGAGAATGTATAGTGAGGCGGTATCGTCTTCGTTTACTAGACAATGAATTACAACTTAGTGAAACTACCCAGTACTGACAGCGTTAATAATAATTTCATGTGGCTATTTCTAGCCGAGTGCGTCCTTTGTAAGGCAGACCCTCCGATGAGGGTGGGTGGCATCTACCGTGTGTAGGTAACTGCGAGTTATTGCGGTGGAGGATAGTGTTATGTGTGGTCTGTGAGTTGCAGGGATGTTGGGGACAGCACAACACCCAGCCCCCGGGCCATTGGAATTAACCAATGAAGGTTAAATCCCTTGACCCGGCCGGGAATCGAACCCGGGACCCTCTGAACCGAAGGCCAGTATGCTGACCATTCAGCCAACGAGTCGGACGACAGCGTTAATAAAACAGTATGAGTCGTACTCAGATGTACTCTATAGATCGCGTTTATCGCTTAGGAGATGGTATACTTTTATCTGATACGGCTCATGTTTACAAAATGCGTACGTCAGCGGCGATAATTTGCAGGCTACCTAAGACACCGACAGAGACTCGAATATTCTTCATACACACACCAGTTTTACGTGCCACCGGATGAGTTGGCTGCGCGCTTGCATCCGGAAGATAGTGGGTTCGAGCCCCACTGTCGGCAACCCTGAAGATGGGTTTCCGTTGTTTCCCGTTTTCACACCACACCAGGGAAATGCTGGGGCTGTACCTTAATTAAGGTCACGGCCACTTCCTTCCCACTCCTAGGCCTTTCCTATCCCATCTTCGCCGTAGGACCTATCTGTGTCCGTGCGACGTAAAGCAAATTAAAAAAAGAAATATTTACGTGCCCCAATCGTGAATAGCTTGTAAATGAAGAGAGACAATGCTTCAGGGTTGCTGCGGTGCAGCGTTGAGCCTTCGCGTAACTAAACAAGCACATTTCCACAGTTCTCCACCGGCAGTGATTCGTGTAGAGCGTAGTACTTTCCAGATGGCTATGGTGCGTCATGTGGGCGAGTCAAGTCGAATGTTTTAATGGTGGGCCCTAAACTGAGCATCATTACGTGTTAATCTTAATAAAATTTAACATACATACATACATACATACATACATACATACATACATACATATATTATCATCATAGACTGTTATGTATTTCGGCGTTCAGTCTGCAAGCCTCTGTGAATTTACTAATCGTTGCCACAATCCTCGATTTGCAACTAGTGTTGTGGCCTCATTTAGTTTTATACTTCTCATCTTTAAATCGTTAGAAACCGAGTCAAACCATCATCGTCTTGGTCTACATCTCTTACCCTCCATAACAGAGTCCATTATTCTCCTAGGTAACCTATCCTCCTCTATTCGCCTCACATGACCCTACCACCGAAGCCGGTTTATGCGTACAGCTTCATCCATCGAATTCATTCCTAAATTAGCCTTAATCTCCTCATTCCGAGTACCCTCCTGCCATTGTTCCCAACTGTTTGTACCAGCAATCATTCTTGCTACTTCTAACTTAATAAGATATCCTGAGTCCACCCAGCTTTCGCTCCCGTAAAGCAAAGTTGGTCTGAAAACAGACCGATGTAAAGATAATTTCGTCCGGGAGCTGACTTCCTTCTTACAGAATACTGTTGATCGCAACTGCGAGCTCACTGCATTCGCTTTACTACACCTTGATTCGATCTCACTTGCTATATTGCTATCCTAGGAGAATACACAATCTAAATACTTGAAATTAACGACCTGTTCTAGCTTTGTATCAACAATCTGACATTCAATTCTGTTCAATTTCTTACCTACTGACATCAATTTAGTCTTCGAGAAGCTAATTTTCATACCATACTCATTGCACCTATTTTCAAGTTCCAGGATATTAGACTGCAGGCTTTAGGCACAATCTGCCATTAAGACCAAGTCGTCAGCATAGCCCAGAATGCTTACTACATTTCCACCTAACTGATTCCCTCCCTGCCATTTTATACCTTTCAGCAGATGATCCATGTAAACTACGAACAACAAAGGTGAAATATTATAGCCTTGTCTAACCCCTGTAAGTACCCTGAACCAAGAACTCATTCTACCATCAATTCTCACTGAAGCCCAATTGTCAACATAAATGCCTTTGATTGTTTTTAATAATCTACATTTAATTCCATAGTCCCCCAGTATAGCGATCATCCTTTCCCTCGCTACCCTGTCATATGCCTTCTCTAGATCTACGAAATATAAACGCCTATTCCTCTCGTAGCATTTTTCAATTACCTGGCGCATACTGAAAAACTGATCCTGACAGCCTCTCTGTGGTCTGAAACCACACTGGTTTTCATCCAACTTCCTCTCAACGACTGATCGCACCCTCCCTTCCAAGATGCCAGTGAATACTTTGCCTGGTATACTAATCAATGAGATACCTCGATAGTTGTTGCAATCCTTCCCGTTCCCTTGCTTATAGATAGGTGCAAATACTGCTTTTGTCCAATCGGGAAGGTACCTTACTAACACTCCATGCTAATCTTGCTACTCTATGAAACATTTCATCTCCGCCTTCCCACTGTAAATCACCATTTCAGGTCTAATTTCATCCATTCCCGCTGCTTTATGACAATGGAGTTTATTTACCGTCCTTTCCACTTCCTCAAGCGTAATTTCACCAACATCATTTTCCTCCTCCCCATGAACTTGGCTGTTCGCGACACCACCAGGAAGATTTCCTTTTACATTGAGAAGATCTTCAAAATATTCCCTCCACCTCTCCAGTGATTCCCTGGGATCTATTATGTGTTCACCTGAATTACTCAAAACACTGTTCATTTCCTTTTTCCCTCCCTTCCTAAGATTCTTTATTACTGTCCAGAAAGGTTTCCCTGCTGCTTGACCTAGTCTTTCCAAGTTATTACCAAAATTTTCCCACGACTTCTTTATGGATTCAACAACTATTTGTTTCGCTCTGTTCCTTTCATCTACGTACAAATCCCTGTCTGCCTCGGCCCTTATTGGGAGCCATAAGCCATAAGCCTTCTTTTTACGCTTACAAGCTGCTCTCACTTCATCGTTCCACCAAGATGTTCGCCTTTTCCCATCTTTACACACAGTTGTTCCTAGGCATTCCCTTGCTGTTTCTGCTACAGCATCCCTGTATGCCACCCATTTACTTTCTATATCCTGAACCTGCTTACCGTCTACTGTTCGAAACTTCTCACTAATCATATCCATATACTTCTGTCTAATTTCCTCGTCCTGGAGATTTTTTACCCTTATTAGTTTGCAGACAGATTTCACTTTCTCTACCCTAGGCCTAGAGATACATAGTTCACTACAGATCAGATAGTGGTCTGTATCATCGAAAAATCCCCGGAAAACTCGTACATTCCTAACAGATTTCCTGAATTCGAAGTCGGTTAAGATATAGTCTATTATGGATCTGGTACCCCTAGCCTCCCATGTGTAGCGGTGAACAGCCTTATGCTTGACGAATGTATTCGTAACTGCTAAGCCCATACTAGCACAGAAGTCCAACAAACGCTTCCCATTCCCATTAGCTTCCACATCTTCCCCACATTTACTAATCACCCTTTCGTATCCTTCAGTTCTATTCCCAACTCTCGCATTGAAATAGCCCATTAGCACTATTCTATCCTTGTCGTTGACTCTGACCACGATGTCACTCAATGCTTCGTAAAACTTGTCAACTTCATCCTCATCTGCACCCTCACATGGTGAATACACGGACACAATTCTTGTCCTAATTCCTCCAACTGACAAATCTACCCACATCATTCGCTCATTTACGTGCCCAACAGAAACTGTGTTGCGTGCAATGTTATTCCTGATGAAGAGCCCTACCCCAGACTCTGCCCTTCCCTTTCTAACACCCGGTAAGTACACTTGATAATCTCCTGTATCTTCCTCGTTATCTCCCCTTACCCGAATATCACTTACTCCTAGCACATCCAGATGCATCCTCTTTGCTGACTCAGCCAGTTCTACTTTCTTTCTTCCATAAGCCCCATTAATATCAATAGCTCCCCATCGAATTCCATTTCGTTCGCCAAGTTGTTTCCAAGGAGTTTGGGAGTGGGACTCCGTTACTCCCATAGGTCGGAGGCCTGCTTAAAATGTTCTGAGCTCGGCAAATTCATGAAGCAGGATGCTACCCTACTTGCACATAGTCCAAGTGAGGTTCTCTCCTCTAACGGGTTATGGACCACCGGTGAATTGCATAGTCCTAGGCGCCTGAGCACAAGGAGGGCCATGACTCAGAACATGTCGGAGATGTCCACTCCCATTCCATGGCAACTGGTATCCCGACTATCAGGACCACTTACGTGGCCACTCAGCCGTTGCCCATGGTTCACGAACTAGGACGTGACTAAGACATTCAAAATACAGTAGTGTTAAAAATATGTTGCACCGTACAAGTGCGAAAATGTTTCACTTATTCATTTTGAAATAAAAACTCGTGTCGACATCCTTAGGTGGTGCAGTTCTTTTCAGGCACACTCCCATTGTATGTTAGCATGTACCATTTTAACCACATGCCAGCTCTCCTGCCATTCTTAAATGTCTGGCAGTACCGGGAATCGAACTCGGATCCCCGAGGACGGTAACTAATAGTGCTAATCTTTACGCTACGGCGGCGGACTCAATTTTAATAATGCAACTACTCTCCATCGTGATTAAAGTGCGTAATTCTCTGGACGGCCCAGTTCCTTCCGTTGCAATTTGAATAATTCTGTATGCATCTCATTTTCGCGATAATGACCCCTCTTGCCGTCCAGTATCCTCTCGCGGAGAGCGAGAATGTTTTTTTGGCTAGGGGCTTAACGTCGCACCGACACAGATAGGTCTTATGGCGACGATGGTATAGGAAAGGCCTAGGAGTTGGAAGGAAGCGTCCGTGGCCTTAATTAAGGTACAGCCCCAGCATTTGCCTGGTGTGAAAATGGGAAACCACGGAAAACCATCTTCAGGGCTGCCGATAGTGGGGTTCGAACCCACTATCTCCCGATTACTGGATACTGGCCGCACTTAAGCGACAGCAGCTATCGAGCTCGGTGGATACAACTGGAGGGCAGGACCAGTACCTCGCCCAGGCAGCCTCACCTGCTATGCTGAACAGGGGCGTTTGGGGGAATGGGAAGATCGGAAGTGATAGACAAGGAAGAGGGAAGGAAGTGGCCGTAGCTTGAAGTTATGTACCATCCCGGCATTTGCCTGGAGAAGAAGTGGGAGACTACGGAAAACCACTTCGAGGATGGCTGAGGAGGGAATCGAACCCACCTCTACTCACCTGACCTTCCGAGGCTGAGTGGACCCCGTTCCATACCTCATACTACTTTACAAATTTCGTGGCAGAGCCGGGAATCGAACCCGGGCCTCCGGGGGTGGCAGCTAATCACACTAATCCCTACATCGCAGAGGCGGACTGTGTTTACTTATAATAAATGTATATAAACTGTAGTGTGTCGTTTGGAAGGACGTGTAATAATAATAATAATAATAATAATAATAATAATAATAATAATAATAATAATAATAATAATAATAATAATAATAATAATAAAGTAATAATAATAATAATAATAATAATAATAATAATAATAATAATAATAATAATAATAAATATCACAATGTGTGAATGACACAGGTAACTGGGTAAAGATGTGACTATGCTGAACCAGTGCACTTACTAGTTCAGATCAGATACTGCAGTTACAATGTCTGAACTATTTAGAGAAGAACTTCACCGTGGGAGGATTCGTAAGAGTAAACAGTAGACGGCCCTATTCAATGTATAGCGCTCAGACATTTGATCTAGCTTCAATGACACTTACTACAAATCACGCTGGTACACCACTTAACTATAATTGAATCGTGAATGTACATTCTGCCTCAGTGTAAATAGCAGGAGAGTAATTCAAATTCCCAGCATGCAAATCAAACTAAACTATCAGGCAGCTTTGTGTTAAAACAATCGTTTACAAAGACAAGATTGCTCCCCGATGGTCCTTTAGTGAAAGTAACGGATAGTCCGACGACAACACAATTTTTTGACCGATGATAAATTGGAGCAGGTATGGAATTCGAAATACTATGGCTATGTATTGCCCAAGATTGGCGTATAATGTAGTAAATAAAATCAGAATACCGGCAAATTAATGTACTGAGTTTGAATTTACAACCCACAACCTTACAGGGTAGAAATGAGTAAAGGCTAGAATACCAACTGATATCAGTTTTCGGGCCGATCTGTTGCATGGGAGAGAAAGCAATCAGTGCAAACTACAGATAACCAAAATGAAAGGAGGCTGTGCTTTAATAAAAGATATGAGCTTCTTTCCCTTTCGTAATCCGTCGTCGCTGTAAGACCATCAACAAACACAAGAATAAAAGTAGTGGGTATGACTGATGACATATTCAGATGAGAATAAAATCAGGAAGGTTCGTGTTTAATTCAGTATTGGCTTCCGGCACGTTGAATAATTCATACGGGATAAAATACTGACAACCCGGTGTCAATTAAAACCCACAGCAATTAAAAGGAGGTTAACATATTATTATTATTATTATTATTATTATTATTATTATTATTATTATTATTACAAATATCTGGTTTCTTGCCTGAATTTTCAACGTAGTGGTCTTCAGTTCAGAGATCCTTTGGTTCGATTCTCGACCGGGCATTTTGATGATGATGCCTGTTGTTTAAAGCGGCCTAACATCTAAGGTCATCGGCACCTAGCGGACATTTTAACCATCTCTGGTTAATTCCTCTATCTCGGAGACTTTGAATTTGTGTTCGTCTTAATACATATCCAACACAACACATGACAAATCACCACAGAAACACGCAATATTGGCTGCATCCATCAACATACCAGGGGCGTACTATATTGTCTTACACTTTATTTTTTGTACGTCCGGGTAGGGTTCACGTTTCACTTTTGAATGGGGTGAAGTGTAACTAGTGTCTTGTTCCACCGTTTAGTAGCAGAACACGCACAGGGGCCAACGAATGCACTCGTCATAGCCATTTCATAACAACACTGTCAGCGTAGGAGCAGACAACAGGAAAGTAACGACTTGGTTCCTATGGAATGAAGACGTGACCACTGCAGAAATTCATCGGCGTTCGGTGGCAGTCTGTGAAGAAGCCCAGTTGTATCCCCTCGAACCAAAGTCTCACGCTCCAGGTCACTGCCCTTTAGGCGGTGGAGGTATAATACGTCGCTTAGACCGAGGGAAAACCCAATCCTGGAGAGTAAACGGATTAAGAAAGACAGATTTTTAGTTCATTTTTTCGCTCCTCAGTCATTTTTGAGCGTTTTAGGTAATTTTATAGGTCATTTCTCAGCATTAGGTAATCAAAATCCAGGTCCTGGTCACCACTCAGCATCACCCACACCTCAGCAGCTCCATACTGTCACAGCCATGCATGAGGCTGATGCTTCCGGCATGTCCCGGGAGACAGATGCAAAGGTAGTGCATCGATGGCCCGGGTTCGATTCTAGGCTCTACCACACAATTTGAAAAAGTGGTATGATGGCTGGAACGGGGTCAACTCAACCTCGGGAAGTCAACTGAGTAGATGTGGATTCGATTTCCACCGTAGCCATCCTCGAAGTGGTTTTCCGTGGTTTCCCGCTTCCCTTCCAGGCAAATGCTGGGATAGTACTTAACAAGGCCACACGGTCAAGACAGTCAAGAATAACGGCCGAGAGGATTCGTCGTCCTGCCCACATGACTCCCCATTTTAAAAAAAAATTGCTAGTTGCTTTACGTCGCACCGACACAGATAGGTCTTATGGCGACGATGGGACAGGAAAGGGCTAGGAGTGGGAAGGAAGCGGCCGTGGCCTTTATTAAGGTACAGTCCCAGCATTTGCCTGGCGTGAAAATGAGAAACCACGAAAAACCATTTTCAGGGCTGCCGACAGTGGGGTTCGAACCTACTATCTCCCGAATACTGGATCCTAGCCGCACTTAAGCGACTGCAGCTATCGAGCTCGGTCGTGAATCCTCATAATCTGCAGGCCTTCGGGCTGAGCAGCGGTCGCTTGGTAGATCAAGGCCCTTCGGGGCTATTGCGCCACGGGGTTTGTTTGTTTGTAGTCAGTACGTTCCGCATATTAATTTCATAGCGCATATATTGGTATGAGATTGTACAATGTCAATACAATTCTTCGTCTCCTAAATTGTGCGTTGTGCTGAGTAAGTGGCTGTACGGTTTGGGTCACTTAGCTATCAGCTTGAATTCGGGATATAGTGGGTTCGAACCCCACTGTCGGCAGCCCTAAAGATGATTTTCCGCTGTTTCCCATTTTCACACCAGGCAAATGCGGGGGCTCTACCTTGATTTAGATCACGGTCACTTCCTTCCCTCTCCTAGCCCTTTCCTGCACCATCGTCGTCATAAGACATACCTGTGTCGGTGCAATGTAAAGCAAATTGTAAATAAAAAATATAAAAAAATAGAATGTTGTATAACCTCCACGAGTAGGGATTCAGGTCAGCGCTCTTGCAAGCACACGACAGAACAAGTGGTCTTTGGATTCCTTATGCAGCCAGACAAGGTTTCGACGAGCAAGCATCTAAACAGAACAAGCTCAACTGGCAAATGAGTTCGGAAGATTTACCGTGGACTACGTCAGTGGAGAAATGAGTTGGTCGATAACTCTCTGTTTCCAAGTAAAATGAAATGGCGTTATGGCTTTTAGTGCCGGGATGTTTCCGAGGACTTCGGCTCGCCAGGTGCAGGTCTTTTGATTTGACACCTGTTGGCGACCTGCGCGTCGTGATGAGGATGAAACGATGATGAAGACGGCTCATACACCCAGTCCCCGTGCCAGAGAAATTGACCAATTATGGTTGAAATTCCCAGCCCGCAGGGAATCGAACCCGGAACCCTTGTGACCAAAGGCCAGCACGCGAACCATTTAACCATGGAGCCTGACTGATTCCAAGTTAGTGGGTTCGATCCCAATTGAGGTTGGTGGTATTTACCGTAGTGTAGGTGCAAAAACGTCGTGCCCTTAACCTCAAGCACGGTAGAGAATTCTCGAGTTCGAATCCCGGCTCTGCCTCGATATTTGAAAAGTGGTACGAGGGCTGGAACGGGGTCACTCAGCCTCGAGGGTTAAGGTGAGTAGAAGGGGGTTAGATTCCCATCTCAGCCATCCTCGAAGTGGTTTTCCGTGTTTTCTCACATCTCCTCCAGGCAAATGCCGGGATGGTACTTAAGTTAAGGTATCCTTCCCACTTCCTTGTCTATCCCTTCCTATCTTCCCATACCCCCACAATGCCCCTGTTCAGCATAGCAGGTGAGGCCGCCTGGATGGGTACTGGTCCTCCTCGCCAGTTGTATCCCCGACCCAATGTCTCACGCTACTGGACACCAACCTTGAGGCAGTAGAGCTTGGATCCTTCGCCGAGTCCGAGGGAAAAACCAACTCTGGAGGGTAAAAGGATTAAGAGAGAAAGAAAGTAAGGAAGGAGAAAGAAAGAATAATAATAACAATAATAATAATACCGCTGTACTGTGATCTACTTCCTAAATTCTTGTCACCAATGCTACTATATTTCCCTACATCTACAATTTTAATATAATTTTTTAGAATTTACCGTACGTCGCACCGACACAGATTGGTCTTACGGCGACGATGGAATGGGAAAGACCTAGGAGTGGGAAGGAAGCGGCCATGGCCTTAATTAAGGTACAGCCCCAGCATTTGCCTGATGTAAAGATGGGAAACTACGGCAAGCCATCTTCAGGGCTGCCGAGAGTGCGGTTCGAACCCACTATCTCCCGGATGCAAGCTCACAGCTGCGCGCCGCTAACCGCACGGCCAACTCGCCCATTTTTAATATTACTAGAAAGACCTATCGTATTAAAAGTCTGTGCTTTTAAAACCCTTTTTTTTTTTGCCTAATTAGGAACCTGCTCATTTTAGGCTATTTACAAATCCATATCTTTGAAAAGTAGTTCGTCGTCTTCCGATGACCATTCTCTTTGTAACATTGTTCTGAGGGTTGCGTATTGGCATAAATTAGGATTTAAAGCTGCTAAGGCATGCGGATAGTCACAAAATACATTCTAAAAGTTAGAGAATGCTTACTCTTCTGTAAGGAGACGATTTAAGTTCAGGTTCCTTCTATAGAAATTACCTTTATGAGGCGATAATCGAGCGCGCATCAGCGTAATTTTCTGCATAACTTCGAATTACGAAAGAAAAAAAATTACATCTGGGCTTGAAATATCCTTCGAGATATCGAAAATTTCGAGTTATAGAAAACAAGTAAAGTATATAAGATTCCATCGGGAAAAACAATTCCTTCAATATATCGAACATTCGAGATGTATAAGTTTGACTGTATGTTAATTACCCACCGTAAATGCATAAAATTTACTGAGCCGGGCTGAATGGCTCAGGCTGTTGAGGCGCTGGCCTTCTGACCCGAACTCGGCAAGTTCGATCCTGGGTTAGTCCGGTGGTACTTAAAGGTGCTCAGATACATCAGCCTCTTTTCGGTGGAGTTACTGGCACGTAGAAGAACTCCTGGGGGACTAAATTTAGGCACCTTGGTATCTCTAAAAACCGTACAAGTAGTTAGTGGGACATAAAACTAATAACGTTATTTTTATTAAAAGTGACTAAATGAAATGAAATGTCGTATGGCTTTTAGTGCCGGGATATCCCAGGACGGGTTCGGCTCGCCAGGTGCAGGTCTTTCTATTTGACGCCTGTAGGCGACCTGCGCGTCGTGATGAGGATGAAATGATGATGAAGACAACACATACACCCAGCCCCCGTGCCAATGGAATTAACCAATTAAGGTTAAAATCCCTGACCCGACCGGGAATCGAACCCGGGACCCTCTGAACCGAAGGCCAGTACGCTGACCGTTCAGCCAACGAGTCGGACAGTGACTAAATAATAACGCATAACGAAGGGAAATGGCTTAAAAAATAGGCTATTATGGCAAGGAATTGTCTAAAATGGCAAAATAATTAGGCAAAATTGAAAAATAACTACCTAATTGTTAAAAAATGCAAAAATGTCGAAAAAGATTTAATAAATACGCACTTCTATAATCGGAGCGACATAATCAGTATTTTTAATAAGTTAGCTATGTTTATGATGCACCAGTTGAAAGTTGACGTATGGTGGTCATTGTCGGGCCCTGATGGATGCCATTCAGAGCTGGACTTATGCATCTAAGTGTTCTGGAAGGTGTTGCTCATAGGGCTGGTCGTACTCTCTGGTCCAGTGAGGAAAGCGATGGCTAACTACCTCACTTCTCATCTTCGCTAGTACGCATCATTTTTACGCTGGCATTTGTTTTTTCCGGATTCCCTATGACCATATAATCTTTGGTGGTGCTATTTGAGTATCCAACCAGCCTCCGGGCTGATAACCGGACAGACAGACAGACAGACAGACAGACAGACAGACAGACAGACAGACAGACAGACAGACCGGAAGAGGATTGATAGGTCTGATGCAGTATTTGAAATTTACGTAAGTGTGATCAACGTGTGCATTACAGTTCTTTCGAACGAGGCATAGATACTAATCGATACAGGCTTCTCTAAACAGCATTTCTATGCTGTGGGTGTGTCGGTTCTGCCAACCGATCGTAGGAAAGGCTTGTTTCATTGTTAAGGATGTCATGTTATTTCCAAAGTTTGTTGTACGTTACGTACTTTATAACATATCGTCGTTGGGCCAGAAAAATCTCTGTATGATAGTATTTTAGCTTACAACTCCGACCAGAAACGTTCTGTCATCTAAGGTTCAGTATTGCATGAAGTAAATCTGTCCTTAGACAGGTATCAACTGGATGTCCTCCATTTCTCTCTCCCCTGAGCATCTTCCTTCATTTACTTGTAACTTCTTCCTCCCTTCACATCTGTCAGCTTTCCAAACTTTCTTCGTCCTGTCCCTCCATTATTCTCTGCAGTAGATAGTTTCTGCGTATTATGTGACTAATCCAAGATGTTTTCCTCACCATGAAGCTCCTCTCCTCTCCTACCCTGCTCAACACATCCTCATTTCTCACTCTATCGGTCCATTTCACTTTCTCCATTCTTCTCCATAACCAAATACTGGGATGATTGAACCTGTTCTAATACTGTTCCATCTATTAATATATTAATTTTGTCGTCTCCTTTTCCTATTTTCATCACTTTGGTCTTGCCAATGTTGAATTTCATTTCAAATTTTTTCCCCACATTTACAATATTCTCCATCATTGCCTGGAGCTCCTCTCCCGTTTCTGCTCGCACAGACATGTCACAGCGTATTTCACGGTTTTTATTCTTTCTTCTCCCACTAGAAGTCCGTTTGATTTTTCCAAGGCCTTTCAGCATATACTATTGAAAAGTAACGGTGACATACCAACGCTGTTTCACACCTCTTCCAATACATATCTCTTCAGTTTGATCGTCTTCTACTTGAACTACCACTTTCTGGTCCATATAAAATTGCATGAACTACCTCAACGAATTTTCGTTCTAAGTGATACATGTGCTGCGGGTAAGTATTTCTCCCCTACGCATAACGGTATTTCGAGCGCAACGACGATATATTATACATACTGCATTTACTCCCAAGTTTTTCAAGTTTTAGTCATTTTTACCTTTAGCTTCTTTCGTATGTATACCACTTAGTCCCGTTTCCTGATACGGGGTTGGCCAAGCCGGCCGGGAGTCGAACCTGGGCCCTCTGAACGTAAGGCCTCGACACTGACCATTCAGTCATGGAACCGGACATTATTATTATTGTTGTTGTTATTATTATTTAACAATAATGTTATGGCTTTTACGTCCCACTAACTACTTTTGGCGGTTTTCAGAGGTGCCGGCACGAGGCTGTCGTATTTGAGCACCTTCGTATTGTCGTATTTGAGCACCTTGCAATACCACCGGACTGAGCCAGGATCGAACCTGCTAAGTTGGGGCCAGAAGTCCAGCGCCTCAACCGTCTGAGCCACCCAGCCAGGCATTATTATTATTATTATTATTATTATTATTATTATTATTATTATTATTATTATTATTATTATTATTATTATTATTATTATTATTATTTCTTCTGGTCATAGCTGCTGATAACTTGCTTTTATCTCGAGCGTTGATCGTGCCCTGCAAGTGTTGGTCGAAGTAAACTAAACAGGATAGAGCGATGGTCTGTGCTGATTGATAACAGGATGGATGTTAATGGCGAGCATGGACGTATTGACTACGGCCTTTCTCTTTAGGAAACGAGCAAAAACTAGATCGTGAGGCTCTGCTTTTTGTGTTTGTCCGTCCGTTTGTTTGTGGCAGGCGGTTTGTTTCCCTAACGTCTGAAGAAATTCAGCGTACATGAAATGTGCTTCCCTTTTTTTGTTTCTTTGAGTATGTTTGCGGACGGTGTATTTATAGATACATTGAGATATGTTATATGTTAACGTTCATGGATTATTATCGCATGCAAATATTGAAATTCAATACAAAGTTATCGTCATTCCATATGATATTAAAGAGTAAATGTAACTTAAAAGCTTTTCAGTTACATTTAACTGACTTTACAGAGGAAAGTATGACATTCTTCTTAACAGATTAAAGGTTAAGGTAATTGAGTATCAAATCAGTCAGGCTACGCTTATATCGGACATAATATCACCTGAGACGAGACGTGATCGTCGATAACTGTGTCAGTTTCCTCATGTAATAACAATGTTATTGGCTTTACGTCCCACTAACTACATTTACGGTTTTCGGAGGTACCGAGATGCCGGAATTTAGTCCCGCAGGAGTTCTTTAACGCGCCAGTAAATCTACCCACACGAGGCTGACGTATCTGAGCACGTTCAAATACCACCGGTGTAAGCCAGGATCGAGCCTGCCAAGTTAGGTCAGAAGGTCAGCGTCTAAATCGTCTGAGCCACTCAGCTCTGCTTTTCCTCGTCTTATCCTTATTACTGATTGATACTGTGACGAGTAGGGGAAATTTTAGCTCTGCTACGAATGTGGTGGGGTATTTGTTTACGAATATAAAATGACCGTGGAAGCGACATTGTTTGCAAATGCTGGGCAACGAGAGGTTAACCGTGGAAGATACAAAGGAGAATAATAATAAAATAGACCGAGCACACATAGCGACGAATATTATAAATGGAGTCAAGAGGATAAAACAAGAATGCCAACATCGGTTTTACAAAACGGATGAGTCGGTTGGTTCCAAAACTCAACATGTCCACAAAAATTTGAAAAATGAGGTATTATATGCTACATAACCTTTGGGACTCTGTTTAATACGTGATAATGTTTTGTTCCATAGCTCTTCTTATTTCTTTTTCAGTTGTGTTCCAAACTGAGCATGTCCACATGTTCTGTACCATAACTCGACATGTCCAAAGTAACTTGGTTACGGAAGGAAATTTATCGTTGTAATTCGTAGTTCATTGCATCGACAGTGACTTCTTTCATTGTAGGGAAGCTAATGTTCACCCTTACGTAGCTTTTGTAACTAGTAAAATGGCTGGTAACGAGAGATTATAGTCTGTGGAAATAGCATTGTAGCTGCCGAGCCAGATGTTTGTATATGGAAGAAAAGTAGAGGTAAGCGAGCACGGTGAGCACTGTATAAATCTACTCAAAAATTGTTGTGGTAGTGAATAATCCATATCTCAGTTTCTACAAGAAACTGGCAAATTCTAGACAACTGAACTTCCAAGAGCAGGAAGAGCAGCAGCAGGAGAAAGATGAACCAACTATTGACAGCGATGCTGTTTGAAATTGTTCTGCCAGAAGACAATATTAATGCTGAAGTAATCATTCATGATGACAATTTTCCCTTTTTTCATTGTAAAATGTAACATTGTCTTAAAATAAGACCTGTTTTGAACTTAATTTGAAAATAAGAATGTTTAGTTGTATTAAGTCTGCAAATTCCCTTAGATTTCATTCCAAACCTCATTGTGTCAATTGTTGTACGTTCCAAAACTCAACATGTCCAAAAAACTTTCACTATTATTTATGTCTAGTTAAATCCTACGTTAATGTCATTGTTGTTATTTAAATCATAACAATTGTCTTTATCATAATTCACATTCTCGTAGGTTTAATCACAATATCAATACCGATAACAGTTTTTCTATTTTTTTTCTCAGTTGGCTTTAACATGGACATGTTGAGTGTTGGAATTAACCGACTCAGATGTATTCAGACACACAGCACGACGAGTTACCAACAATAAAGGTAAAAGATCACAACTCATATCATGACATATCAAGGAACAATTTTACAAAGGTTCATTACAGTTAATGCGTGGGAATTCCTGATAAGTTACACTTGAGTAAATTTGTGAAATACACATATGAAACAGAACAAATGTTCCCCAACCAAGTTGTACATGAAGTAAGAAGAAATGCATAGGAAAGTACAGGTAAAGACGGTGAACAGGACAATAAAAGGCTCTAAAATAATAACGAAAGTAAAAGTATCCATAAGGTAAAATGAGATTTGTACAGAATCAAGCAATACGGTAGGAATTCACCTATCTCGAAAGCACTGCGTTGTGCAAATCATTTAAGGAAATTTTCAAAAAACGTCGGTGTTGCACACACACACACACACACACACACACACACACACACACACACACAAACACACGTACATTTGGCCCCAAATAGAATGAGATGTTAACAGTCTCATTTGCGTATTAATTCAATCAGTATTTCAAGTGAAAGGAATCAGAAATCCAGTGGCTCTCATATCGATTATCAAATCGAGTACAATCACTCAGGAACATTTAGTCAGATGAATGCGAAATGCACATATACTATGTTTACAATACCTAATGGTGCAATCATAAAGTCCCATGGTAGTGTAAAAAAGTCCAGAAAATAAGTAGAAATTGACAGCAATATGATCAAGATGGCCGTCTCTCTCCGTCTCCCCCCCCCCCTCTCTCTCTCTCTCTCCCGCATTCGGATTACGTCTCAAATTAGGAGGCTTATTTTTTCTTCCAAATTTTAATTCCCCATCCTAAAGGTGTGGGGTGGGCCAACTAGTGGGTGTCGCCGTGTCCCTGGCCAAATTAGGATGGTGATAGTGCCGGCTTATATTGGCATATTGGAGAGAGGAGGGGAAAAGGGGAAGTTATGTCACCAATGCACTTGCACACGCCGAAGAATATGCTGGAAGTTAGGAGTAGGGTCTAGAGCCGATAACGTCCGGCGCGCAGGCAGAGACGAAAGCTAGCAGTCTTTTCGCAGTCGAGATGGAGTACGGAGGCGAAATGCTGGATGAGGCAGAGGTAAGTCGAGTCCGTTACAATACATGATAAAATTATTATTATTATTATTATTATTATTATTATTATTATTATTATTATTATTGGAAGAAATGTTATAGCGTATTGGCATTGTGGTTGGCTTCTCACCAAGGCGACCTTAGATTTTTTCCTGACCTATGCATGTAGGATTCTTGATACGTGGTTCAGGTTCCATTTAAAACTTGAGGTTCTCTGGCTATATCAACAGCCCCGAAAAACTAAACCTAAATAGCCTACATCTATCCACGGTCCAGGTCTGTGGCTAACTAGTTATCAGGCTGACGCTTTGTCCAAGTGATACCGAGTTCGATTCCCGAATGGCTCGGTGATTTTAACCTTCATTGGTTAAATCCTCTGGCTCGGGGACTGGATATGTGCCGTCTTCAACGTTAGATTTCACCCTAGATTGGGCCACGTCCTCATAGACACGCAGATCTACACCAGGCCTCTCCGGAGCCCGTTCGTCATTATTATTATTATTATTATTATTATTATTATTATTATTATTATTATTATTATTATTACCCCTTCACATAGGTTTGGTGTCAGTGAAGACTGGGCCAAATTAGCATGTGCTGTCGATCCTCAAGTAAGTGATAAAAGGCAAGGAGATGCCGAGATGGTTGAATTGACGTGTCGTAGTTCTTTAAAATGTTGAAAGCCAATCCAATGGTGTAGTGGCATTAAACGCCCTCAGATGCTAGCGACCTTAGCTGAGTTCGGTCGCTCCCTCCTGGAAACAGAAGAACGTCGACTCGCGGACTGCATCACTTAGGTCGACCAGACATAAGTCCTCTGAACGTTTTCTGCCCGAGCTTGTCATTCTATGTATATATACGCTCATCGATGCCTGGATAATCTGTGCTTTTGGTGTAGGAAATAGATATTTGAATTTCCTTTCCTTGTTGTATTAGAATGGCTGGTCTGGATTTTACCAAACTTCGTGCAAAGGTAGTCTTTATTACGATAATAATAATAATAAGCAGAAGAATCTTTTTTACGAGTTGCTTTACGTCGCACCGACACAAATAGGTTTTATGGCGAAATGAAGGGGAGTTATGGATTGGAATAACTTACCAAGGGAGGTGTTAAGGTACAGAGCCCCAGCATTTGCCTGGTGTGAAAATGGGAAATCACAGAAAACCATCTTCAAGGCTGCCGACAGTGGGATTCGAACCCACTATCTCCCGGATGCAAGCTCACAGCTGCGCTCCCCTAACCGCACGACCAATTCGCCTGATGAAGGAGAAGAAGCAGATAATGTCACTAACCTTTGCCGGGATCGAATCCAGCCTCCTGGGGATAGATAAACAATGGCTAACACACTGAGGTTCGCTGAGTAAAAGTGCATTGAATGATTTAGTGCATTATAGTCGAGCTCATTGCTCAAGTTGGCGGGTTGCTGGTGGTATTTGTAGAATTCCTGTGGGTCGAAATTCTCGCATCTCGGCTTTTCTGAAAACCGTGAAAGTAGTTAATGGAGTTAGTTTCTTCCTTCACCCTTCCACATTCCTTCCCCTAGTATTTGAATGAAGACCCTCTTCTATATACCTGTCTGTTACCTGAAGGTCCATCTTTTATGTATTCCACCCATGTGTAATATCTTATCTCTCAACAGGAACGTAGGTATCTTCTCATCGTATCCTTTCTTCTGTCATGATATTTGTCACACAACTTAACTTCATTTTTTACGTCCGGTTCATTCATCTCTCTTCTCTTGTATTAAAGTGAATTTTCCTCTGTTTATTTAAATATCAAAAATTTAGGGTTGTAGCCTACTGCTGATATTGTGTATATTTGTGTCATTTGTAAATGTTTTTTAAACATTATTTATTTTAGATTAATAACTGTAGTACATATCGTCGCTGCTCGGGCAAAAGGTCATATTTCACAATGCTCTTCATATCCATTATTTTCCTTAAGGCTGGTCACGCCTCCCAGCCACTTATGGATATGCAGACCATCTCTGATTATGATAAGCTCGTGAAGCTTGATCAGAGCACTACGACTTTGGAGGTCGGTATCAAAGTTGTCGAGCAAAATTCGCTCACAAGAACATTCGGCATTTTTCTATTGACGAAAAGGTGTCTTGAATCAGCAAAGTAACATCAGGTCAAACCGTTATTATCTCTTACTCTGGAAGTGCAAGCAGGCTTTGTTGACGGAGTGAAAATGTAACAAGAGTCAAACGGAATTTATTTTCGGATGCATAATTATCCCGTCAGTGTTGAATAGGTTTCTTGTCCAGTATGTAACGTCACATATTTCCTGATATTGTCTACAAGATACGGTTTGCTCAAATTCCATCTAAATGAATCCCGTATTCTCGTCTGTTTTGTATTGTGTCTTCTTCTTCTCCTACCGAGCGAGTTGGCCGTGAGCGTGCTGGCCTTTGGCAACAGGGGTCCCGGGTTCGATTCCCGGCAAGGTCGGGAATTTTAACCGTAATTGGTTCATTCCGCTGGCTGGGTGTATTTGTCGTCTTCAACATCATTTCATCCTCATCACGACGCGCAGGTCACCTACGGGTGTCAAATCAAAAGACCTGCATCTGGGGAGCCGAACTTGTCCTCGGACACTCCCGGCACTAAAAGCCATACGCCGTTTTTTATCTTCTTCTGCGCGAATGGGCCACTTAGGACCACGCGGAATCAACATTTTGTTGAGCTTTCCTCCTTGCCCAGTAGTTCTTAATTTTCACTGATTGTTGTAATTTCTCTTCCTCCGACCAAGTACGTCGTGTTGGTTTCTTCTCGTCTTCCTCAAATCCCCTTGTGTGAACAATTTGCCTGTTTACATTGAATCCTGAAGATTTGGTTATCCTAATTCAGTAAGGTCTTTCTCTACTTGCTTATACCATTTTGATCTCGTACGCTTTACTTGCAAAAGTTTGTGTATTTAATACGTAAGCCTATTGTTATTCATTCTTTCCCATTGCCTTATACATTAAATTCGTTGCAGTCATCAGTATCAATAAGTTTATATATTTGTAAGTATATTTCTGAGTTGGGTTTGGGTTAATGTGATTCCATTTTTAATTCTTGGCCCTACAGTAAGTTCTGTCTCATGATTTTCCTTTCATTAATCTCCAATTGTTTCTTTAATTTTTTATGATGTAAATTGAGGGTTTCTGAAGCATAAAGAGCTTCGTGTTGGATCACTGTTAAGTAATGACGAATTTTACTCTTCCATAACAAGCATCTTTTGTTATAAACATTCTTTGTATGTTGAGAAGTAATTTCTATTTTCTGAATTCTTGAAGCTACTGATGTATTTTCATTGCCAACAAAACTTGCTTACAAAATTGCTTTATCATGGCACATAAACATGTATCATTATTACTATTAACACTGTTACATTTGATCATTCCATCTTACTTAATATTATATCAGTATTTGTCAGCATGTTGCATGCGAACCTTCGAGAATGACACAGACTGGTGTGAGAGTAGAGATAAACATACTTCTAATTTCCTATTCATTTTGAATCTTAGTTTTCTGAGCAACATGGTGAAGATAAATTATGGTTGCCGTTCTCTTGTACATATAGTCTCATTTAAAAAATCATATATTTTCAGAGAGAGAGAGAGAGAGAGAGAGAGAGAGAGAGAGAGAGAGACATTTTTGCCGCCCCTCAACTCTTACTTTATTTAAAGGAAGTTAATTAAACCTCTACCACCTTAATTGCGCTCGTACGTGAACGCCGAACCGCGGCGTGCAGTAACTATATCGTAATTTTTTAGAGTTTCTTTAATATCCTCAGGTTCACGTACTAAAGGAGAGTCTTTATGAGTCCACGAAACTCTTCTGAAGTAGCACATTTAAATGTGTCCTTTCTCCTGCTTCGTAACGCCTTTGAACTTTGTGATGTTCAACGAGGGAAAGAAATCGTGTGCGTATCGCTTACTCGAAGTAATTCATCTACAGACATGTTCTCTGCCATGTTTAATGAAATAGGCTACCTCGATATCTCGAATCACCTCGGGAGCTAAAGTTTATTTCGAGTTATCGAAATTTCTGGATGTATAGAATACCGTTTTTGAGCATATATAGCGCATATTTAAATGATATGTATCTACGGGCTTATATTGAATACATTATGTTTTACATTGTTTAAAAATATACTAACAAACTCGTATTTTACGGCATCGCTTTAATTATGACCCTTATTAAAGTAACTTGCCGCCTCTGTGGTGTAGTGGTTAGCGTGATTAGCTGCCACCCCCGGAGGTCCGGGTTCGATTCCCGGCTCTGCCACGAAATTTGAAAAGTGGTACGAGGGCTGGAACGGGGTCCACTCAGCCTCGGGAGGTCAACTGAGTAGAGGTGGATTCGATTCCCACCTCAGCCATCCTCGAAGTGGTTTTCCGTGGTTTCCCACTTCACCTCCAGGCGCATGCCGGGATGGTACCTAACTTAAGGCCACGGCCGCTTCCTTCCCTCATCCTTGCCTATCCCTTCCAATCTTCCCATCCCCCTACAAGGCCCCTGTTCACCATAGCAGGTGAGGCCGCCTGGGCGAAGTACTGGTCATACTCCCCAGTTGTATCCCCCGACCAAGAGTCTGAAGCTCCAGGACACTGCCCTTGAGGCGGTAGAAGTGGGATCCCTCGCTGAGTCCGAGGGAAAAGCCGAACCTGGAGGGTAAACAGATGATGATGATGATGATTAAAGTAACTTTTTAAAAGGTAGAATACAGTAGTGAAACAAGAAACATACCTCCGTTAAGACCTTTGAAAACATTCGTTAGACTCTTCTGTTTTTCTTACTGTTAACCTTCCACATACTTTTCAACACCATTTATTGCTGTGAGAAACACTGACTCTGTATGTAGGTTCGAAACCACGCAGCCAAGATTCGTAAATGGAGCTTGTCATCCACGACTTCCGTACGTGACCGGTAATGAATACACACCCGAAAAACAAAGAGGCTTCGCCGATTTTCCGATCACTAGAAGTTTGTTTTACGGTTCCCGTCATATTAGCTCCCAGCATCACTGTAACCCTTTCTTTACTTGTTAACTGTTCCTCACAAACCACAAATACCGTATTGCACAATCATCGTTCTACAAAATTCGAGTTACAGAGTAATTTTTGCTTCAAGTGAGGGGCCGATGACCTCGATGTTAGGCCCCTTTAAACAACAAGCAACAAGCTTCAAGTGAGGAAAAGTTGGCTTCGAGAAATCGAGACGACCGGAAAATTGAAATTACTTCGAGATACTGAAAATTCGACTAATGGAGGTGCGAGGTATCGAGGTTCGGCTGTACCTGCCTTACTTTATCAAAACAGCCTTTACGAAAATAACCTGATAGTCGTAGAACACTCCAC
Source organism: Anabrus simplex (assembly GCF_040414725.1). Taxonomy (NCBI): domain Eukaryota; kingdom Metazoa; phylum Arthropoda; class Insecta; order Orthoptera; family Tettigoniidae; genus Anabrus; species Anabrus simplex. The sequence goes on from NC_090266.1 coordinate 124,955,189, forward strand.
TCAGCACATTCTCCATATGTTCTTTCCTTGTTCTCTTGGGATAAAAATACTGTACTTGTTTTTCCGGAGCGCGTCTGTTCTCAGTATACAGCCATTTAATATGACCGAGCTCGATAGCTGCAGTCGCTTAATTGCGGCCAGTATCCAGTATTCGGGAGATAGTAGGTTCGAACCCTACTATCGGCAGCCCTGAAAATGGTTTTCCGTGGTTTCCCATTTTCACACCAGGCAAATGCTGGGGCTGTACCTTAATTAAGGCCACGGCCGCTTCCTTCCCACTCCTAGCCCTTCCCTGTCCCATCGTCGCCATAAGACCTATCTGTGTAGGTGCGACGTAAAGCAACTAGCAAAAAAAAAAAGCATTTAATATGCTGCATCGTATTACTTTTTTTTTTTGCTAGTTGCTTTACGTCGCACCGAAACAGATAGGTCTTATGGCGACGATGGGACGGGAAAGGGCTAGGAGTGGGAAGGAAGCGGCCGTGGCCTTAATTAAGTTACAGCCCCAGCATTTGCCTCTTGTGAAAATGGGAAACCATGGAAAACAATTTTCAGGGCTGCCGACAGTGGGGTTCGAACCTACTATCTCCCGAATACTGGATACTGGCCGCACTTAAGCGACTGCAGCTATCGAGCTCGGTCATCGTATTACTCTTAAATAAGGCAAGCTTGCAAATGAGTTGAGAACTGCCATGAATATCGCCGACAGTGGTCAGTATTTCCTTGGAGGACGAGCGATTATAAATATCTCAAATGTGTTACCATATTATGAAACTATTTAAAATCCACGATCAGCCGGCGCCTTTATCCGCCGTCGCGCGCAATTAGGGCATTCCAGACATGTGCTCATATAACTCAAGTGAAGTTCTATAAAATTTTGCATGATAGGAGTCAACTTATTATTCGGCCAGTCCAGAATTTTAATCCTGGATTAATGTCTGAAACCGGGCTGATTGGCTCAGATGTCAGAGCGCTGGCTTTCTGAGCTCACGTTGACTGGTTCTATCCCGGACAGTTCTATAGTGTTTGACGGTCCTCATATAATCCACCCTCGTGTTGGTAGATTTACTGCCACGTAAAAGAACTCCGATGAGACAAATTTTCCGCCACCCTGGCCACAAGATGAGGTTGTGGAACATACAGTCAATGAAATAAATAGCTTCATAAGCTGAACTCAGGAAATGCCAAAAAGGAGTAGTGGAACCGGCCGAGAAAGCCAAGCAATTCGCCTGAGAATGGTGGCTGAATTGCGTCAGATAAAAGTAGCTGTTATCGTATTATTATTATTATTATTATTATTATTATTATTATTATTATTATTATTATTATTATTATTATTATTATTATTATTATTATTATTATTATTATTTTGCTAGTGGCTTTACGTCGCACCAACACAGATAGGTCTTATGGTGACGATGGGATAGGAAAGACCTAGGAGTTGGAAGGAAGCGGCCGTGGCCTTAATTAAGGTACAGCCCCAGCATTCGCCAGGTGTGAAAACGGGAAAAGATGGAAAACCATCTTCAGGGCTGCCGACAGTGGGATTCGAACCCCTATCTCCCGGATACAAGCTCACAGCAGCGCGCCCCTAACCGCACGGCCAACTCGCCCGGTCGTGTTGTTATTATTATTATTATTATTATTATTATTATTATTATTATTATTATTATTATTATTATTATTATTATTATTATTATTATTATGTCCGACTCGTTGGCTGAATGGTCAGCGTACTGGCCTTCGGTTCAGAGGGTCCCGGGTTCGATTCCTGGCCGGGTCGGGGATTTTAACCCTCATTGGTTAATTCCATTGGCCCGGGGGCTGGGTGTTTGTGCTGTCCCCAACATTCCTGCAACTCACACACCACACATAACACTATCCTCCACCACAATAACACGCAGTTACCTACACATGGCAGATGCCGCCCACCCTCATCGGAGGGTCTGCCTTACAAGGGCTGCACTCGGCTAGAAATAGCCACACGAAATTATTAATTATTATTATTATTATTATTATTATTATTATTATTATTATTATTATTATTATTATTATTATTATTGTCCGCCTCCGTAGCGTAACGGATAATGTTATTAGGTGCCGTCCTCGGAGGCCCGGGTTCGATTCCCGGTACTGCCAGAAATTTAACAATGGCAGGAGGGCTGGGATGTGGTTGAAATGGTACATGCAGCTCACCTCCAATGGGGGTGTGCCAGAAAAGAGCTGCACCACCTCGGGATGAGGACACGAGTTTGCATTATTATTATTATTATTATTATTATTATTATTATTATTATTATTATTATTATTATTATTATTATTATTATACGTGGCCAAAGGATGTTTTAGTCTCAAATGTTAGCTTCCGCAATGCGTCCAATGGCGTGTAGGTGGTACAAAATTTGGTGTGTTAACCGTGTGCAAACTGTTTTTTAAGAGCTATTGTAGTCATATTAAGGTTTCCTCGCTCGGTATGAAATACGACTTAGTAAACTGTTATTGTAGTTAATACGAGCTATAAGAGAAGTTATACGGGCTGTATACAAGCTCACCGCGTCGTATTCCGAAAGAATTAACTCGGTGAATATATCGTAAAAGGATTATCATAATTTATGTTTAGATCGCCTTAATTTACCTACATTTTATGTTGTTGGTGGTGGTTGTGCTGTTTGGGCTATCAGTCCATAGACTGATTTGATGCAGCTCTCCATGTCACCCTATTCTGTACTAACCTTTTCATTTCCATGTACTGCTGCATCCTACATCCATTCTGATCTGTTTGTCATAATCGTGTCTCGGTATAGTCCTACCATTGTTTCTGCCTTTAATTCCCTCAAATACTAACTGAACAAATCCTGGGTGTCTTAAGACTTATGACGTATCCCATCATTCTGTCCCTTCTTCTGGTCAAATATCGCCAAATCGTTCTCCTCTCACCAATTTGATACACTGTATCTTCATTCGTGATTCGATCTACCCATCTCATCTTCAGCATTCTCCTGCAACACCACATTTCAAAAGCTTCTCTTCTCTTTCTTCCTAAGCTAGTTATTGTCCATGTTTCACTTCCATGCAATGCCACGCTCCAGACGATGTTCAAAGTGAGCAAATTAATTTTATTAAGACAGGCCTTCCTTGGTTGTGCTAGTCTGCATGTTATGTTCTCCTTATTTCTGCCATCGTTCGTTTATCTACTTCTACTTCTGTTTAATATCCAGGGTTGGTTTTTCCCTCGGACTCAGCGAGGGATCTCACCTCTACCGCCTCAAGGGCAGTGTTCTCGAGCGTGAGACTTCGGGTCGGGGATACATCTGGGGAGGAGGAACAGTACCTCGTCCAGGCGGCCTCACCTGCTATGTTGAACAGGGGCCTTGTGGGGGGATGGGAAGATTCGAAGGGATAGACAAGTAAGCGGCCTTGGCCTTATGTTAGGTGCCATCCCGGCATTTCCCTTGAGGAGAAGTGAGAAACTACGAAATCGAAACCCCCTCTACTCTACTCTGTTGACCTCCGTAGGCTGAGTGGACCCCATTCCAGCCCTCATACCACTTTTCATGTTTTTGTGGCAGAGCCGGGAATCGAACCCGGGCCTCCGGAGGTGACAGCTAATCATGCTAACCACTGCACCACAGAGGCGGACTCGTTTATCTACTACCCAGGTAATAATATTTGTCTACTTCCCTACAACTTCATTTCCTAATATAATGTTTCCTGGATCTCCTAACTACACTCTTATTACATTTATTTTCTCCAAGACTGTGACCATACCATTCAGCAATTTCTCCAGATCTTCTGCAGATTCAGATAGAATAACCATATCATCGGCAAATCTCAGAGTTCTGATTTCCTCTTCTTGGATTTTGATTCTCTTTCCAAACTCATCTTTGATTTCCTTTTCCGTCTGTTCTGTGTAAAGATTCAAAAGCAGAGGCGACAAGCTGCAGTCTTGCCTCACTCCTTCCTGGATAGCTGCTTCGTTTTTCATAGGCCACGATTCTTAGCATTGTAGACTGAATTTTGTACAAATAATATTTCTTTCTAAAAGCCTCCATGGCTCGGGCGGCAGCGCGTCGGCCTCTCACCGCTGGGTTCCGTGGTTCACATTTCGGGTACTCCGGTTTTCCCTGTCAGCTGTCATTCCAGCAACACTCTCGACTATAATTTCATTACATTTCATCTGTCAGTCATTAGTCATTGCCCTAGAGGAGTGCGACAGGCCTCGACAGCCGGCACAATCCCTGACCCGGTCACTGACTGGAAAACAGGTTGTAGGTTTTCATTCAGTCATTCTTTCTCGAGATCTGATCCTTATCACCTTCAGAATCTAAAATAGCTCGGTCCAGTCAACGATATCGAATGCCTTTTAAAGATCTAAGAATGCCATGTGCATGGGCATGTCGTCCTTAATTCGTTCCTCTAAGACCAAACGTAACAGGCTTGCTTCGCGCGTTCCTACATTCCTTTTGAAGCCAACGTAAATGCTATTTATGTAAAAATGGGCATTACTTTCTACTGGATTGGATTTACATTTTTAGATACAAAAATAATAGCGACCTTTTGTTTAGAAATCACTAGTCTTTATTGTGATAAATATAATTCAGATTATTTATTTTGAATTAATCAATCTTTTTGATTGGAAATCACTTTATTGATGTGTCCTTGCAAGAGCTATATTCATTGGTTGGAGGAATATGCTTCTCATTTAAAAATAATTGGATCCCACAGGGTTTTTTTTTTTTTAGTTGCTTTACATCGCACGGTCACGGATAGGTCTTATGGCGACGATGGGATAGGGAAGGCCTAGGGGTGGGAAGAAAGCGGCCGTGGCCTTAATTAAGGTGTAACCCCAGCATTTGCCTGGTGTGAAAATGGGAAACCACGGAAAACCATCTTCAGGGCTGCCGACAGTGGGATTCGAACCCACTATCTCCCGGATACAAGCTCACAGCCGCGTGACTCTAACCGTCGATCCCACAGTTGCCCAAAGGATGTTTTGGTTTCAGATACACACCTTTTTCAATGCCGATTCTGGTGTTGACTTCCGTACACGGAACTCATTCTAGTGTTAGCTAACATCGTGGATATTTTATTATTATTTAATATTTTTTCCGTCCAGGGTGATTACAGAATTACAACAAATCTCCATTGCTACAAAATTCCAACACACCAACGCCTTAAAATAATAATAATAATAATAATAATAATAATAATAATAATAATAATAATAATACGAGATGAATAGCTTGGACAGTAGAGCTTTGGCCTTTTGAGCCCAACTTGGCAGGTTCGATTCTGGCTCAGTCCGGTGGTATTTGAAGGTGCTCAAATACATCAGCCTCCTGTCGGTAGATTTACTGCCACGTAAAGGAATTCCTGCGGGACAAACCCCCGACTCCTCGGCTTCTCCATAAACCTAAGAAAACGTAGTTAAGGGGACGTGAAACTAATATTATTAAATAATAATAATAATAATAATGGTTCAAATCCCGGTCACTGCATGTGAGATTTGTGCTGGACAAAGCGGAGGCAGGACAGGTTTTTCTCCGGGTACTCCGGTTTTCCCTGTCATCTTTCATTCCAGCAACATTCTCCATTCTCATTTCATAGCATTTATCACTCATTAAAAAATCACCTTGGGAGTGGCGACCCCATTGTAATAACAGCCTATATGTTTCATTCATTACATCCCTGACCCGGTCAATGACTGGAAAACAGGTTGTAGGTTTTAATTTTCATTTTCAATAATAATAATAATAATAATAATAATAATAATAATAATAATAATAATAATAATAATAATAATAATAATAATAATAATAATACAAATAAAACAAACACCATGGCACTACAGCCCTAATGGCACTTGGTCTACAAAATGACTGCTTGTTCAGCCGAAAGGCCTGAGGTGACGCATTGTCATTGCGACGCATCCTCTCGGCCGTTATTCTTGGCTTTCTAGATCGAGACCACCATTTCAACGTCAGAAAATTCCTCAAGTGTAATCAAGTAGACTGAGTGGACCTGGAACGAACCCTTGGTTTCGGGTAAGAATACCAATCCTGGCCGGTGATCGAACCCGATGTCTCTGGGTGAGAGGCAGGCACGCTACTCCTAGACCACGGGGTCGGCTGCTAATTATAATAATAATAATAATAATAATAATAATAATAATAATAATAATAATGATGATGATGATGATGATCATCTATAAGGGCCTTATTTTTTGGTAAAATAAAACTGTTGATTTCGGTGTTAAAACTAACACTATTTCGGTAGGTATTTCGTGAAATAAATTGTCATACTGATCGATGTTTCTTGTGAAATATTCCTTATGGTATGGGATAAATCTAATTAATTTTGTGATTAGGGGTTTTAAAGTGAACACTTGTAATGTATTAAATTGTTATTAAACCTTAGAACAACCAAATATACAAAATGTTGTAGAAATAAATACCGGTAGGCCTATATAAATCACTGAAACCTCAAAATGAAGTTAGGCGGAAGTTAGGAATTTATACGTAGCCTACACGTTTTTGCCGCTCCCATGGTGTAGGGGTAGCGTGCCTGCCTCTCGCCAGGAGGCCCCAGGTTCGATTCCCGGCCAGGTCAGGGATTTTTCTCGACTTGAGGGCTGGTTCGAGGTCCACTCAGCCTACCTGATTAGAACTGAGGAGCTATTGACGGTGAGATATCGGCTCCGGTCTCGAAAGCCCAGAATAATGGCCGAGAGAATGCGTCGTGCTGACCACACGACCCCTCGTAATCTGCAGGCCTTCAGGCTGAGCAGCGGTCACAGGGCAGGCCAAGGCCCTTTCAGGGCGTTAAGTGCCGTGGGGTTTGGTTTGGTTCTACATGTTTTAACATTTTGAATGACTTGTCTCCTAAGTAAAAAACTACGCATGGTTTCAACATTATCAGGATTCAGAGTTGTGCGACAGTCAGCAAGTATTTTTTGTAAACAAAGCAGCCCATTTCGCTGACCACATTAGACGTCGGAAACCATAATACTTGCGAACACTTGGTGCAAATCCTCCTAAAACTTCACTAACAATGTCTTCTTGCTTCTCTTCTATCAGACGTGCTTTCACTGGATTTTGCAAAGCCATATATCCCTAGAAGATATTCATGGATATGCTGGTGCCGCCCGGCCGGGGATGAGTAACTCAGACGGTTGGTAGGTACAATCCTGGCTCAGTCCGGTGCTTAAATACGTCAGCCCCGTGTTACTAGTTTTATTGGCGCGTAAAAACCTCCTGTGGGACAACATTCCGAGATCTCGGCATCTCCGAAAACCGTAAAAGTAGTTAGTGGGACGTAAAAACAATAACATTATTACAACTCGACCAGGCGATTTATTTATTTATTTATTTATTTATTTATTTATTTGCTCTTTGCTTTAAGGTCACACCGACAGATAGGTCTTACGGCGACGATGGGATAGAAAAGGCCTAGGAATTGGAAGGAAGCGGCCGTGGCCTTAAAACTCCGGCATTTGCCTGGTGTGAAAATGGGAAACCACGGGAAACCATCTTCAGGGCTGCCGATAGTGGGGCTCGAACCCACTATCTCTCGATTACTGGATACTGCCTCCACTTAAGCGACTGCAGCTATCGAGCTCGGTGCGATTTATTTAGAATAGGCCTACTAATATCGTCATATTTTATAATAAAGTCGGTATTATTTATCTTCCCTTTTATATTCATCCATGTCCTCATGCCAGGATTATCCAATTTTTCTATAGAAATGCTGGCTTGCATGAATGCTTTTGTTGTGTCTATTACAAATTGCTCTCTATCACTTTTCAACTCCTTTGCAATGTGTAAAGTATCGCCGATTGCTATTTGCCGCTTAAAATTATGTTCATTTGCTTCATTCTTTTTGTGTGTTTCTGATTCTCTACAGTATTTATCGCACGCATCTCTTCGTTTTCACGTAATGCGAACATTACAGTACTTACACATTAGAATCTTTCTTGCAGCATCAAATACATAGAACGCCTCACTGTTGTATTCCTCGGCCCTCGGAAAAACTGTTGTGACTTTAGTTTTCAGCATTTTTGTACTTAAATGCTGGACATTTGCTGATAAATGTTCATAAGTGGCCAACTTTCAATGCGAAAGAGTATAATGCGCACTGCTGTATCTACAACCGATCTTGCTACGACCACAACGCCATTTGCTGTAATCGATAACAGATATCGATTTTTAATGATTGCCTTAGAGATCGCGGAACTGAATACACATATTTCCGATACACAGGGCTCATCGCGTTGTGTGCATTTGTGTAGAGAATATACAGCGCTATCAATCAACTGAGAAGGAAACTACTATAGTCAAGTTCTCAAGAGCATTTAAACGTTTATTGGAGATCTTTTCCGATACGATTTCGCATTTTTCTTACCAAGTGGGGTATATTTCGTGATTATTTGCGCGATTCGCGTAATAAACAGATTTCGCGATATTTCGCGAGTCCATTTCGCTAAAATACGTTACGGTACGGTACCTACAAGGTCATATAAAGGCTAGAAAGAAGATATGAAAAATTTCGTGCTTATCGCTATTACCAAAAAATACGGCCCCTAATCATCTATGTATACAAATAATACCATTCATCATATGAGACAAATATCGAGGTTGTATTATAATTAAGACCACGTTCACTTTCCTGTACCAGTGTCGCTGAAAACATACCTGCTTTTGCACGACGTTAAATAGCAGGTGGAAGAAAGTTTTGGAACAAATCTTCGTGCTCTCCTTTATCCCTTTGGCATCAGCTATCGGACTCAGTCCGATTTTGCTAATCTGCAGTTCATGTCCTATGTCGGACCGGATAGATTTCTATAGTAAATTTGTAGGAAAATGGTAGACGTGCTTTACGTTGTATGTAGCGGAACTATTTCTTTGGCAGTTCCACGGTTGATTTGCTTCGTTTTAGAAGTGTTTCCTCTGAAAACATCTACGGATGTTTACGTTCTGCAGCAACATGGCGTCTACTATAGTCGTAATATTGAAAGGTGCGTTCTAACAGTTCTTAGAGAAAGGTCCGTTTTCTGCCTACCTGGGTAGGAAGAACGGAGTAAGGGGTATGGTTGCCATGGAAACGTGGACGGACCCACTGCGGTTGTCATGGAGATAAACCTGCTGGCCGAGTCAATTTACTTGGAGTTGCCAAACCTCTCACTTTGAGTTACGTACAGGAGAACACAGCGGTCTGAACGAACGGACAAGTAAGCCAGAAGCGAAGGAAAGAAGAAAGGAATGGATACAGGAGTGTACAACTCCGTGTAATGGCACGTGTATAGTTCAGTTCTTATGAGTTTCGACTTGATATTTGAGCGCTGCCTTTTTGCGGAGGCTAAGTGAATTAATAAACGGCCAATCAGAGGCAGCCGGTCTATCCGATATAGCGCGTTAGACTTTAGTTCCGATTACCAGTGTTGTCGATCTGTTGTTTACCATAGCCACGGGCTATCAGCTGTGTGTTGTATTGTGCTCAGTCTTTTTCGCGGTCTTTGTCGGTTTACTCGGTCATTCTTGACAAAGCACCATCAATGACGGCTAGAAATAATGAGTTGATTGAGTGGTTGAAGGAGCATAATTTTTCGGTTCGCGATGACTTGGAGAAGGGGGGATCTCATGCATCTTGTGAAACAAAACAAGCCCTAGTACCCAGTTTACGTGGTGGATGAAATAGTCAGGAGGTGTGGGCATACAGTTGTTTGTCACCCTTTGTAGGATTTTTTCAGTGCTTAAGAGAAATTGAATCTATTAGCAAAGCGAGCTCTTCTAGATGGTGAGTAGAAATTCCATTTCATTTTCTCGCGTTTTATCTGTTCGAGGATTGATCTATTTTTCATCTGATAGCCTTATCCTAAATATGGTATATGTTATTGTTCATCTTATGTGAGTTATGCATTTTGCTACAAAGAATAATTGATTCTGGACTTATATTCGAATAGTGTATATACTGTACATCTCCGTTCGTGTTACGTGTCGTGAATCAACTGTCATGAATGACTGTCAAGTCGATGAATGACTGTCAAGTCGAAACTCATAGAAACGGAACTATTATGCTCCTCCCTCCAGCCCTATCCGTCAAAACGCTCCTTTAAATATTACAGGTGCCGGTAAACCAGCGGTATACATATCGATGATATAATTACGAGGAGTTATGTGATAGTTGCGGTTCTGATGCTGATTTTTCGTCTCCACGAGTAGCTTGTGCCCTTTTGATGCCCGAGTGGACAAGAAAACAAAGGATTGACCGTATATTCACACAGGAAATTGAGGGATGGTAGAAGGGAGGCGTCATTTTTTTGTGGAACGTTTCTAAAGAACCCAGAACTCCATCCCAACAAATGCTCCCGAAAGTACCGCAAGGTTAAAAAAAAGCTTAAGAGTGTTGTTGATTAATTGAGAATATAAAATCATCTTCAGAGTGTTAATCATATAAAATAAATATCTGTGTATTTTGTCCCACATTCATCTGATTTTAAACTGGATCTGTAGAGCAATGAAAATCTGCAATCATGTTTCCAGTCATTTGACCAGGTCAAGAGTGGAATGAATGAAACCCCCATCTAGCGGCGAGGGTAGGAATTGGGCCGGCACTTCTCTGGGACATGGATTAATGTCTGACAGATAAAATGAAGTGATATTGCAGAGTGTTGCTGGAATGAAAGATGACAGGAAAACCGGAGAACCCGGAGAAAAACCTGTCCCACTTCGGCTTTGTCCAGTTCAAATCTTGCATGGAATGAACAGGATTTGATCCACGGAACCCAGCGGTGAGAGGCCGCGCGCTGCCGCCTTAGCCGCGGAGACTCTACCTGCAGTACAATATAACTGGACCCGAAGGGGTTAGGTACACGGGGTTGATTATTAAACAACAGTTATAAGTTTGTGGAAGACGTGTACTGACACAAGCCTTGACCCAGATAGTCAAGCAGTTAATTGTCCTGGAGCCTTCTGTTTTCGGTCCCACGAGTCCAGGTTTCATCTCCTAGATCCCACATTATAATTGGTGTCGATCACGTGCTCAAACAGTGGATTAAGTGGAAGGAGGAGGGGGGGAATATTGCATGTGATGACCAGTACCTATTGTCCAAGCTACTGCTCATGCAGATCATGCGTACTAGGATTCTGAATAGCATATAGAAGCAGACTTGCGAGAAATGTAACTCCTCGTCCATCAAGACCTCCCTACCTTGGAACACTTATCCATGTTCCTATGCTGCTTTATTAGTAATGATCTCTCCATTATGGCCTCGATTATGGTATGTTTATGTCGGTTAGGATACTTAATCGCCTTTACGACCAAATATAACCATCGAGCATATTTACCTGGCTAAAGTGCGATCACCGTACTCCTTAAACACACGCCACTCTTTTCTATAATAATTAAATGGTAATGCACAGCTTGTACCAAGAACATTAAAATGGTTACAGATGGGATTGTTATATTTGTACCCTGTCCCAAGTTGGTGACTGGGAGAGATAATAAACATTTTTTTACAGGAACTCAGTCCATTCATTCATTCATTCATTTATGCAGGATGGAATGTTCTCTCCTTAAAGGCCGGGTTCCGCAGCGGTAGTCTGAGAACATGCATTCAGTTCACTTCAATAATTCTTCAATCAATCGCTCACTCATTAATGAATGCTCTCTCCCCAGTTGGTGGCTCTCCGTGACAGGGTGAGAAGAGTGTTCATTCATTCATTCATTCATGAACACAAGTCAGTCATGAAATCATTCATTCAACAATTCATGAAGTCATTCATTCACTCAAAATGTATGTTGTAATTATAGGATAACTCTATAAAGACTGGTGACACGAAATTAAGCACTAATACAACTTAGGGAGTGTAAGGTACATGTGTGTGGTAGACTATCTAACTCTGTTAACGTCTAGGACGAAAATAAATAAATAAATAAATAAATAAATAAATAAATATTTAATTAATTTAATTTAATTTCCCGGTTGAACCGTGTTGTACTTGTCTGCACATCACGTACAGTTTGCCGACGTTTCTAATACATTGCAGTATTCTTTGTCAAGGCGACTGAAATACCCCTACTCGATCCGAGGTAATCAGTCTCCCAGGCAGAAATTACACTACTAGAGAGGTCCTGATCTTGGCCTTTTATATCCTAGCCTTTCTGGTTGACGTAAGCCCTGGCTGTCTCTTGAGTATTCTGGAAAGTACGTGTCACAGCCAGGTAGCGGGGGCTTGCCCGCGCTGTTATGTAATGGGGTTGCGTCCTGTGTGTTTATGTTGTGGTCTGTATGTCTTAAACTATGAATGGTAGGTATCCAAGAATTACTGATTTTATATCCTTCTTCTAAATTTATGTTGTTCGGATGCTTCTTGATTTCGATAGCGTCGCGGATTTTCCTTTCCAGATTCCAAGGGATAGCTGCTAGGATCTTGGTCTTGTCAAATGATATTCCGTGCCTAGTTTCGTAGGAATGCTTGGCTACTGCTGAAATATCTGCGTTTTGGTTCTGGGTGTGACGGATATGTTCTTTGAGGCGGGTGGAGATCAGACATTTTGTCACACCTACATAACAAGCTCCGGAGCTACATTCAATGTGATATACTCCAGTGGCCTGTAATTCTATTGTGTCTTTTACTGGTGGTTGATAACGGGCTAGCTTCCGGTGAGGTTTATAGATAGTTTTTATGTTGTATTTGTCCAGTATCTTGCCGATCCTGTCTGTAGTGTTTTTAATGTATGGCAGTATCGCTGTTTTCGGGTGGGTCAGTTCTTCTTTCCCGTTTTTTTCTCCTGCGGCGGCCTTTTCTTTGTCTTCTTCTGATTTTTTTAAGGACTCGTCGGATGTTATTGAGCGAGTAGCCATTTTTCCTGAGGGTCCTCGTGAGGTGTTCTTTCTCTTCCTCGAGGTGCTCTGCGTCAGATATCGCTATGGCCCTGTTCACCAGTGATGTTAGGACGGCCTGCTTTTGTGATGGGTGATGATGCGACGAGGCGTGAAGGTACCTGCCTGTGTGAGTGGGTTTCCTGTATACTGCGCGACTCAGCGTCCCATTGGAGTTGCGAATTACTAGCACATCCAGGAACGGTAGTTTTCTGTCTACCTCTATTTCCATGGTGAACTGAATATTTACGTGTATGGAGTTGAGATGGTCGAGAAATAGCTGTAGGTTATTGCTACCGTGAGGCCAGATTACGAATGTGTCGTCCACAAAACGGAGAAAACATTTCGGTTTCAGGGCAGATGTAGCTAAGGCTTTATGTTCGAAGTGTTCCATATACATGTTTGCTATAATAGCAATAATAGCAGTAATCTGAGTGTTATGAAAGGTGCTGCTCACAGGGTCAGTCGTGCTGCAATAGTACTTTCTGACCCAGTGAGGAAAGCTGTGGCAAACTACCTCACTCCTCATCTTGCCTAGTACGCCTCATTTTGGTGCTGCCATTGGTTTTTGGGGTTTCCTTATAACCGCATAACCTTTGTTGGTGCTATTTGAGGATCCAACCAGCCTCTGAGCTGTTGACCTGACAGACTTAACTTTATACATTGCTACCATTCTACTTCCATTTGTTATCGTATATGCCAGTTTTGTCTTCAGTAGAACCTTCATAATTTCTCCGACCAACCATTGTAAAGTGCCATGTATGTGTGGAGACAAGTAATTACTAATTACCAACAAATTATTCATATTGCTTTCCCTTACTTAAACTCTGTATATTTTCTCTTTACAGGTGAGTACGTGTGTGCAAGCCTACAGTAGCGCTGAAGCTGGGCGTCCGAAGTACGGTAGGAAAATACGATCCGATTCTCAAGTACTATTCAACTAAAGGTCACCAGATTATTCTACCTAATGAGACTAAAAGTCGTCTTTCAGTTTGTGCTGTTGATGGTGTGTAATTGTAATTTGAGGATAGCTGCTCAGGCGAACTTACTCTTCGAACATTCACCACCACCACTAATTGTAATTAATTTGGGGCTTTGGGGCTTAATAACATGTACAGTCCTAGAATGTCTCTGCACTCATTGTTGGGAGAACCACGGCATAGCAGTGGAAGATATAGTGTGATGAAGCGTTTTGTGGAAGTTGGTTAATTATATCTGAAGTAAACTTACGGAATAGGAAGGGAGAGAAACGAACACAGTTCCAGGTATTACATTTGAAGATGGAAACAGTCCTGAAAAAATGATGTATTGGGTATATGCACCATTATTATTATTATTATTATTATTATTATTATTATTATTATTATTATTATTATTATTATTATTATTATTATATCTCCGTTAGGTTCTTCCAGGGTCCACGTGACAATTTCAATGCTTCATCATTGGTTGTTCCTTTTTCTTCCTCCATTACTCCTTCATCTGCTCACTGTGTCTCTTTTCCCTCTCCTCGGATCATTTTGAGCCTGTTTTCGTTCCCTCCCGACCTTGGACTCTCTCCATTTTTAACACCTTCTTTCCAAAATTCTCCCTCTTTGTTTCTGCTTCTTCTCTTATATTGTTTCTTTTCAAAACTTTCTTGATTTCATGAATCCCGGTTGTTGTTGACATCTTGTTCCAAAGGTATTTGTAGACCTGTTTAGTTAACCTGTTGTCATCCATTCTGTATAAATGTCCAAAAAATACCAATCGACTCTTCCGCATTGTTTCTGTTATGCTTTCCATGTTCCGGTATATTTCATCATTACTTCTTGATTTCCAGAGTTCTGATTATTCTTAGCGGACAAAGTTTTTTTCCGTATAATTTTTCTTTCCATTACTCCTAATTTATTCAGCTTGCAGTTCAGTACAAGACATTCACTCGCTTATAGGCCTTGCGGTTTGTCTACTGTGTTGTAGTGTTGTACTTTGAGGTTTTTGGATAAACACTTTTTTGTTTTAGATATTCCTAGTTGTACCGGATGCTAGCCCCGTGTTGTAGGGGTAGCGTGCCTGCCTCTTACCCGGGGCCCTGGGTTCAATTCCCGGCCAGGTCAGGGATTTTTCTCTCGACCTGAGGGCTGGTTCGAGGTCCACTCAGCCTACGTGATTAGAATTGAGGAGCTTTTTTAAATTTCGTGTGGCTATTTCTAGCCGAGTGCAGCCCTTGTAAGGCAGACCCTCCGATGAGGGTGGGCGGCATCTGCCATGTGTAGGTAACTGCGTGTTATTGTGGTGGAGGATAGTCTTGTGTGTGGTGTGTGAGTTGCAGGAATGTTGGGGACAGCACAGACACCCAGCCCCCGGGCCATTGGAATTAACCAATGAAGGTTAAAATCCCCGACCCGGCCGGGAATCGAACCCGGGACCCTCTGAACCGAAAGCCAGTACGCTGACCATTCAGCCAGCGAGTCGGACAATTGAGGAGCTATCTGACGGTGATATAGCGGCCCCGGTCTAGAAAGCCAACAATAACGGCCGAGAGGATTCGTCGTGCTGACCACACGACACCTCGTAATCCGCAGGCCTTCAGGCTTAGCAGCGGTCGCTTGGTAGGCCAAGGTCCTTCAAGGACTGTAGAGCCATGGGGTTTGGTTTGCTTTTTTAGTTATACCGTATGCTCTTTCCATCTTGTGTATCCTTTATTCTACACCGGACTTTTCCAATCCATTTTCTTATATTGTTCTCACAAATATCTGAATTTCTATACCTTATTCGACCAAGTTCTGTTATTAGAAATTCTGGAACATTTTTTATATTTGTCATAAATTTGCTTTTTTCTACAGAAATTCCTAAACCTGTTCTGTTGGCTATTTCTTCCACAAGAGATTGACTTGTATTGCTGCATTTTGCCGGTTTTCTGAAAATATGGCAAAATCAACTGCAAATGCTAGACGGTTTATTTCAACACCTCTGTGCTTTCTTCCCAGTGTTATTGTTGTAGAATATTTGTCTTACGAACTTATTACACTGCTATTATAAAATACTGTACTTGAAACAAGAATAGCCTAAAGAAGTACGATAGCCGAATAGTCTAGTCACGGACATGCCCCTAAGGCGGATTGGCCAATGCATGGACGAGTTTTAAATGAAAAGTCACAACTCTGCGGTTTGGGCTCCACGTAAACCTCGAGGTCTCGTGGGTATGATCATGGTATAAACACTCACACAAAACTGCAAACTTTTGTCTAAGTATTGCCTATCAATACTTTTGATTAAAATAGCCATCAATTTCACTTACTCCTGTTATAGGTACATTATAATTCAATATAACATACCATAACAATTTTGGTAATTAATTTCCCTTTAGCCGTGCCTTTGATGTAGCAGTAGCGTTTCTGCTTCTTCCATAGAGGCGGGTTCAGTTCTTGGCTAATTCATGGATAATTTCAGTCTTTGAGTGGAAGGTTGTGCAAGGGGCTACCTAACCGAGATTATTAAGGCTTGTTCGATTCACCCAGAAGAACATTAGGAATTCTACAAATTTATAAACGATATTTCTATTTCTGGAAAGGCCCTGAGTTTCCCTTAGCCTACGCAAGAAATGAATACCAGGATAATTCCTGGGGGTTGAAGGTGGGCAGACATAGGGCCTAGTGGTAATTACTCTATCACAATCATTGCCGAGATTGCGGGTTGCGGAAGCGTTTGCCATACACTCCTCCTGGATTTTGGCCTGTACGGACATTGCTTTGCGTTGTGAAATTTGGAATGAGATTCATTCAATATCGGAGTACAGCTGAGTCCTGTCTGACATCTGGAGCAGTGATCCCAGTCGTGAATGCCGAGGAGTACAGTATAATTGAGGGAGTTGCAATGCAAACTACATGTCACTCTAGCTCCAGAAACAAGCTTTCTGTGGGCAAGATAGCCTATTTTATAAAAGCAACGGAGGCCTTTATTCCCGATGAAAGAAGTGACTTTCGAATTATAATAATAAGGTCCATAAATTCAATAGCCCTTCGCGCGAACGTAAAATGAATTTATAAAACGACAGTTGTCGTATTAAAAACTAGCCACAGTTCTGCAATTTTAGGGAAATGGGTTAATTTTCATCAAGGAAGAATGTCTCATAATGTGAACGAAATAATACAGTAGTATAAAGAAAAGACCTAGTGGAATAGAATAGCAGGGGCAGTTGTGTATGAATTATAATTGGCCGGATTCACAGACAATGGTACTTTCAGACACGGGCATGGCTGCTTATTCATGTAGCTTCCCTTGCTCTCAAAGGAACTGTAGCTCAACGTTTGGATCATATCCCCAGTATGGAATGTTGACAGGTTTCCTTGTACCATTTCCTTTCGCGAATTTCATGTCCCTGCTATTCTCTTGTTTCATCTCAAGCATCACCAGGTGGGCGGAGAAGTCTTCAGGACTCATAACCTGGGTACATGGCCTCATTCTGTCCTGTGTCTTTCCATACCCTCAGGATGTTGATTTAATCAGTGGCTGAGTTCACAATTGTCCTCTCGTGCCCATGATCGACGGCTGTTTGCAGTCCTCTGCTTGAGATGACAGACTTATTGTAGGTGTCCACTGAACTGATCAGTATGTGTCGTGGGAATCAGGTCAGTATTAATAATTGTTAAACTGCTCTGTGTGTTTATTTCAACATTAAATAAGGGAGATTTTTTAAAAACCAGATATTAAACCTTTAGCTCATTCACGCTCAATACAGTAAAACTTGCTCAAAGCTGAGATCTCAAAGGACCACAATTTTTCCGAATTAGACAAGTTCCCTCATTACGCAAAACGTCATACTTTTGCCTTAAAACACAAATCATGACCATTGTTACACAAAACACGATGCAGTATACATAAATTTTAAATATTCCTTAGAGCTTACCAGTATCTGCCGACGCATGACACTCGGTTATCCAGATTGATGTACGTAGTACTGTAGCACACGAATTCGCTAATTATTAATACTGCGCTTCATTATTTCATACAGCATGATACACAGTACGTGCATCATTTCGACACTATACAACACTACATCACATTATTTCACAACACTGGATGCACGCTCCTTAAACTTATTTCCACCACAACACGCTTTATCATGGCCTCTCAGGGTGCATGCGCCCGTGCATTGCACGGCGCAAGGTGCAGGAGATGACTTCACTAGGTTGACCAGAGTGCAAACCCCCACTCCACTTCCCCTACACCTGTCTCACCCGTTCGGCCTGTCTACGCCTTCTCCACCTTCCCCGCTAATTCTCCCCTCACAGCGAAATGTTTATATGCGGTGAGCGGTGACACTGTTGTATGGGACAATGTTACCGGTATTAAAACACTCTTCTTTCCATTTGGTTTGAGCAGACAATTTATCTTGTCTAGCTCTTCTTTTTCTTTATCTTTGCAATGATATCAGTGCCAACGGCCGTAGCCGTGTTGAAACACCGGATCCCGTGAGATCTCCGAAGTTAAGCAACATTGGGCGTGGTCAGGAGTTGGATGGGTTGCCACGCGCTGTTGGTGGGGGTAAGGGAATGGAGGAGCGGAAAGGTACTGGTCACCCTACCGCACGTAAACTCCGGCTCAGGAACACCTCTGCGGAGCTTCGGACCTGCCTTCGGGCAGAATAACCCTTACCTTACCTACCATGATGTCAGTTATGCCTGGAACAGGGGACCGGCTGACAGCAATTCTGAGAGCCTCCTTTAAATTACTATCAGAAATAGGCCTACTCGCACGCAATCTAGATTTCGTACAAGTCAAAACAGGAAAAAATACCTTTCACATACGCTTGTGGAACCAAAGATAGAAATAATCTTAGCTGCTTCTCGATGCAGCTTAAGAAAATCTTCCTTCGACAAATTCTCGTAGAATTTGAGCAAAGCCTTTGTATTGGAAAATATATATTTTTGATTAACTTATCACATAATTATTGTCCCACGGATTAAGCATTTGGCTTTATCGTCACGACTGACAAAATAGTACGAAAGTTCACAGTTCGATTGAAATGGACTTTCGGAAGTCTTTGCTTTCTTCGAAACATGTTGCTCAATTACGTTGTCTTGCGCTTATATATTTCACTGATAAACAAGCCGTCTATCACGAAACGCTTCGTCGCTCTCAGCGCACTACACCATCCGAGTCAAGCCGAGTCGGACTGATGCACAGTGCATATTGATGTCGCCTTCTTGACGCAAGTAGTTCCTATGGAATACAAATCTTAGTATCATCCGAACCTACGTATTATTCATTTAATCCACGGGTACAACCAAATATATTCGACACTGGGCTGGCAAAGGACCTCAACCTTCCCATCCATATGCAACCTCAGGCTGAGCTAACCTCTCATCATTGTCCAGTATTGGTCACATTTCACGCGACTCCATATACCTCGGTCAACAATCCACGATTGATCACTGGTCGTATGGATTGGTATAAATTTCAAACGTCACTAGATATCTCACCGACTCAGCCTTATAAATTGAAAAGCAGTGAAGATATTGACAACGCCGTTCAGAATTTTACGGACACCATAATAGCCTGCGTGAAATCTTTAATATTACACAACTCTAAACCACCACGGACCTCCAGTGATCTCCCACAAAATATCTTGCGCCTGATAAAGGAGAAACATCGAATTCGACGTCTTTGGCAAAAAGAACGCCGTGCGTGGCAACATAGCAGGTTAAATGCCCTAATACGTAGGGTTAGAACGGAACTGGACCAATATGGAATTTCTTCATACCAACGATATTTAGCAAACATTCACCCAGATAATCACATACTCTGTACAACAACTAAACGAATTATCCAAGAACCAACAATCATACCACCTCTGAAAAGTATCGATCACAAATACGCAGATGATGTCGACATGTGCAATATTCTTGCAGTATATTATGAGTCCACATTTTCGCCGAACGCAACAGGACCTGAACATTCTACTTTACCGGTAGAAGACGCCCTCCAAGCAGAAAACAATAAACCTGCTGCACACACCCGAATACACTTCACATCACCGCGAGAAATTCGAAGACTTACTAATCGCCTACCAAAGACAAAGTCACCTGGCCTTTATTTAATGCCAAATATCGTCTTCCAACATGTCACTAAGAAAGCTGTCGCTTACCTGGCATCTCTGTTTAATGCTGCTCTGCATTGGGGTTATTTTCCTCCCAAGTGGAAATTCGCTGAAATCATCGTTTTCCACAAACCTGGCAAACCTACTAGCCTCCCTTCAAGCTGTATACCAATCAGTCTCCTTCTCACCTCATCCAAACTCTTCGAGAAGATTCTCTACCGTTGAATATCTGCTTACGTCCTCGAGAATGACATACTGCCAACATTCCAGTTTGGATTTCGACCTAAACACTCAACGGTCGACCAGCTTCTACGTGTCACTGAATCCATAATCAAAGGATATGAACATGAACAATATACAGCGGCTGTATTCCTGGATATAGCACAAGCATTCGACACTGGGTGCCATGAAAGCCTGCTGTTAAAGTTACATCGAATTGCCCTCCCACATTACCTCATCACTATAGTCAAGAGCTTCCTAACACACGGAACGTTTGTTGTACGAATCGGAGGCAAAACATCCGCACCGAAGAAAATAACTGCAGAAGTACTACAGGGATTCGTTCTAGCACCACTTCTGTTTAATATCTTTATGAGTGACATCCTCGCTCTTACACCTTCATGTACAGCAGTGTACGCCGACGATGCAGTTCTTTTCACAGCGCATTCCGATCTTCACGAAGCCACCTACAACCTACAAACTTCTCTCATTCAGCTTTCTCACTGGTTCCAAAAATGGCGAATCTCCTTGAATACCACAAAGGCAGAAGCGAAGATATTTGCACTCAGACCATACACCGCTCCACCGTTTCTTTGCTCTACAATAAGAGACTAACCTGGCTACCTCGTCACACCGCCGTCAAATATCTTGGTGTTCACTTCAGACACACGCTTGACTTGAAATGCTCATATTAAGCGACGAACAACATTGGCACACGCTCGTTTACATAAATTATATACTATTCTAAATAGGAAAACCTCCCTTGGAATTGAATGCTCATTATTGTTGTACAGAACACTTCTCCGACGAATAATCACCTATGCTGCTCCAGTTTGGGAAGGAGCTTCCAACAATCAACTCAGCAAACTGCAAAGTTTTCAAAATAGAGTGCTCCGCATGATCAGTAATGCTTCCTGGTACCTGGGCAACAGGCAACTCCTCAACGATATGGGAATTCTACCTCTCCGAAAATTTATAAAAACTATAGCCAGAAAATTCTTCAGTCAAATTGATGCAGTTGCAGGCGCTGTGCGCTACAACATCGACGTCAAGTCATGTCGACCAAACCAGAATAAGCGACGATTACCATAAGATCTACTTCTGAGTAACTCATCAGACACAGAGGATTCAAAATAAACCTAACAACACATTATTCAAATTATGAACTAGTAACTCTATCCTGTGTGAACCCATGTTCTGCTTTCTTCTCAAGTGTTCAATGAGTTAGAGGAGCCAACACGGCCGACCTGAGACTATTATTCTCGAACGCTTGTCAGTGTCAATTACTTCTGTTCTTTTTTTGTTTCTAATGTGTGCGTGTATGTATGATTAGTGGCTATTATTTGCACTCTGATCTGTATAGCACAAATGCTGATCGATCAATAAATATATACCGAGCTCGATAGCTGCAGTCGCTTAAGTGCGGCCAGTATCCAGTATTCGGGAGATAGTAGGTTCGAACCCCACTGTCGGCAGCCCTGAAAATGGTTTTCCGTGGTTTCCCATTTTCACACCAGGCAAATGCTGGGGCTGTACCTTAATTAAGGCCACGGCCGCTTCCTTCCCACTCCTAGCCCTTTCCTGTCCCATCGTCGCCATAAGACCTATCTGTGTCGGTGCGACGTAAAGCAACTAGCAAAAAAAAAATCAATAAATATTTTTAAATCACTAAATTTGTTAAGAACTGACTGGTCTTTTTAAGATTTTGTTTAGATATTTTTTCTAAAAGTTTGAAGTATTCTTTAATGAACTTAGAAATTGATCTACCTATGGGCATTTTTTTTCTCCACCGCAAAATTGCTGCTAGGAAACCTAACCTTTTATTGTTTCACCAGTGAAGTTAATTATTTATTATTCCTAACATTCAAAGAATTGTAGGTAGCATTTTATTGGCCGTGTTTTCGTTTTACACAATGCCGCAGTCAGGGTTTGGCAACCATTATCGAAACTTAATGCTTACACGTGTTGTAAAGGCCAAGAGCTTATCACACGAATCGCTGCAAACACAATGCAGAAGGTTTTAAATCTACTTATCGCCCTGCTTCGCTTATAAACTCATATATTTCGACAATGGTTTTAGCCATTTCATGTTATTGTCAACAAAGATATACGTGTTACATAATTGTGAAATCACACGAATCGCTGCAAACACAATACAGAATGTTTTAACTCTGCTTATCGCCCTGTTTCGTTTATGAACTCATATACTTCGACAATGGTTTCAGCCATTTCATGTTATGTTCAACAAAGATATAGGTGTTATATAATTGTGAAAAGGCATTCCTTTACTGGAGTCAACGAGTTGGCCCCGCTGTGATCTTGCACTCGGAACATGGTGAGCTGGAATCCCACCGTCGTCAACACTGAAAATGGTTTTCCGTGGTACCCGATTTTCGCACCAGGCAAATGGTGGGGCTGTAACTTAATTAAGACCACTGTTGCTACTCTCCAAATCCCAGCACTTTCCCATCCTTTTGTCCCCAAAAACCTTCGATAGGACGGTGCAACGTTAAACCACTAGCACAAAAATGCTTAAAATAACTGGACGTAAATAATTGACTTGAAACCTCCATTTATTTACGGAAGCACATATACTGTATAATGAAATACAGCGAGTGGTTCTCGTG
The DNA here is from genome assembly GCF_040414725.1 of Anabrus simplex. Classification (NCBI taxonomy): domain Eukaryota; kingdom Metazoa; phylum Arthropoda; class Insecta; order Orthoptera; family Tettigoniidae; genus Anabrus; species Anabrus simplex. Next base: position 124,977,996 of record NC_090266.1, read on the forward strand.
AAATAAGGGAAAGTTTGCACTGAAACGCAGTAATAATAATAATAATAATAATAATAATAATAATAATAATAATAATAATAATAATAATAACAATAGCAAAGCAAGAAAAGCAAAGTCACCTCCGTACAGGCCATGAAGGCCCTTGGAGGAGTGGAAGGTAAAGGCTTCCTCCATTGTTAACCTCGGCACGTGATGGGGTAGAGTGGTTAACTTTACGCCCGGCCGCCTTTGCCCCCAGGAATTAACCTGGTACTCATTTTTGTGTAGGCTGAGTGAACCTCAGGGCCATATGCACCTCCGGAAGTGGAAATCTCGTTTCTTAAATTTTACGACTTCCTGACGGGGATTCGAACCCACGTCCTTCCGGGCGAACCGAGCACGCCTTTACCGCCTCGGCCAGGTAGCCCCTGATAATAATAAAAAGAATAATAAAATTAATAATAATGCCATGAGGCTTGATACCGGTCTTCTGAGCTGACACCGTATAGGAGACCTGCCCGTCTATGAGGATGTGGCCCTACCTGTGATGGGTGCTAGTGATGAAAACGACACACACACACACACACACGCGCGCGCGCGCACACACACACCCCGAGTCATCGGAATTGACCACTGGAGGTTAAAATCCTCGACCCGGCCTGGAATTGAACTCGGGACCCCTGGACTAAAGGCTAGTACGCTAAACATTTAGCCATGAAGCCGGACAAAAGAAACACTGCTTATGTTAATTGACCGGTTATGGAATTTCCTTTCGGTTCCAACCCCACTGTCGACAGTCCTTAAGATTGTTTTCCATGGTTTCCCATTTTCACACCAGGCAGATGGTCGGGCTGTGCCTTAATTAAGGCTATGGTCTCTTCCTTCCCGCTCCTAAACCTTTCCTATTCCATCGACGGTGTGACGTAAAGGCCTTTCTACGGACTGTAGATTATTCGTTTAAATAGGCTTTCATCGCTGAAAAGATTAAGCGAATTGTTTTACAATTTTTATTCGCTGAAGGCGGGATATCATTTATGGAATACTTTAGTGCAGTCATATGACTTCAAAAATGCACGTACACACATGCAGCGAAATAAGAACATTTTTCCTTCCGAAGTCTTTTTGTTACTCGGTGCAGTGGGCTGATTTAATACTCTCGCGTGCCAAGGATACGAGTGGGCCAAGTGATTAAAACTCCGCTTTTTCCTGATCCCTTTATCACCTGATTTCTTTCGACTGCATTCCGTTCTTCATGTTTTTTAAAAAATATGTTACCGTTCTTTAAATTAATGAGGAATTTGGGACTAAACGTTAACTGTACTTATTTCCCTCACTCGACATCTAGCAACAGCATGATGTACTATCAGAAACCATTTTAGTGCATGTGAATCCGTTACTTACATCAGTGACGGGTATCAATCAATCAATCAATCAATCAATCAATCAATCAATCAATCAACATTGATCTGCATTTAGGGGTGACGATCAGGTCTCATATCCCCTATCAGTTGTTTATTTAGGCTTTTCTTAAATGATTTATCGAACATTTCCCTTGATAAATTATTCCAATCCCTATTTCCTCTTCCTATAAAGGAATATTTGCCCCGATTTGTCCTCTTGATTTCTAGCTTTATCTTCATATTATGATCTTTCGTACCTTTAAAAGCTCCACTCAGTCTTATTCGTCTACTTATGTCATTTCACGCCATCTCTCCGCTGACAGCTCGAACATACCGCTTAGTCGAGCAGCTCGTTTTCCCAGCCTAAGGTTTGCAGCATTTTCGTGACACTACTCTATTGCAGGTAAACATCCAGAACAAATCGTGTTGCTTTCGTTTAGGCATTTTCCAGTTCTCGTATCAAGAAATCCTGGGGTGGGTCCCATACACTAAAGCCACACTCTAATTGAGGTCTTACCAGAGACTTGATACGCCCTCTTACATCCTGTGGCTTGTAGGTTTAGATTACGAAAGATAAGGTGACCATGGAAGCGACAGGCTCAAAAATATGCTGGGCAACGGGAGTTTGACCGTGCATGGTACAACCGGGAATACTAATAAATAGAATGAGCACGTACAGAGACGTATATAAAGGGAGACGAGAGGATAAAACAAGAATGCCAACATTGGTTTTACAAAACTCATGAATTCAGACACAAAACACGGCAAGTTACCAACATTAAAAATAGAGCATCACAACTCATATCCTGACAGATAGAAGAAGAATTTTACAAAGGTTCGTTATAGAGTTGTAAAATACACGTATGAAACAGTACAGATGTTTCCCACCCAAGTTGTACGCGATGTGAGAAGAAGTAGGAAAGTACAGGTAATGGCCGTGAACACGACAATAAATGACTCCAAAATATTCACAAAATACAAGATATGCACAGGGTTAAATGCGATTTATACAGAATCAAACAATACCGTAGGAATTGACCTAACTCAGCGCTGTACAATTCTTTACATTTTACAGGTGCATTTTGCCGACATACAGTGAGTTTCTCTCATCGGTTGGCCGGTAGGCGCGCCCGGCTTATCTGCTTCCCGTTGACTCGTCACTTCCCGTTACATAGCGCAGCGACAGCACGGGAATGATTGCACTTCGCCGTTTAGGTCCGTGCTTAGAACGTGTATTAAGTGTTGATTAGTCGCTCCAACTGTTCTCGAGTTGTGAAGTGTTACTTCGGGGTATATTTCTCATAATGCCTCCACACGTTTGCACGGCAGAGAAAAAGGGGTTTATGTACGATAATTATGTGAAAACATAGTCTTCCAGGGATGACGTTAGGCGATTTCTAACACAATTTCCAAGTATGCGCCCTCCACATAGAGATACCGTGCGGAAACTCGTAAACAAATTGAGAGGAAATGGTTCTTTACTCGATAAGATGCGAAGTGTTAAAAACATGTTCTTAACGAGGAAAAGTAAAGGAAATCGCAGAAAGATTATAACATACGCCTACAAGATCCCTAAGACGACTTGGACAAGAAGCCGGGGTTTCGAAGAGCTCAGCATTGCGGGCTTCGAAAATGTGTGGAAGTAGAACATTTCCAACATCTCCTGTCATATGATGGATATTTTCTTAATTCTTAATTACTAATGTCATGCACGGATAAGTGAGCGATGTGTTGTCCTTCTTGCTATGCCGCGGAGTGATGAGTAAACAGGAGGCAGATAAGCTGGGCGCGCCTGCCGGCCAACCGATGAGAGAAATTCACTGTAGAATGACAGCTTAGCAGGTCAACAGTCCACAAGTACAAGATGGGACATCTTCACAGTAACGACATATAAACAGCGTTGATGTACGATTTGTTTCGAAAGTATTGACGGAGGAATGCTCATTTGCACATTTATTCAAGCAGCATTCGAAGTGAAAGGAATTAGAAATCCGCTGGCTCTCACATCGATGATCAAATCTAGTACAATCACTCGAGAACATTTAGTTACATGAATGCGAAATGCACAAATTCTAAGTTTACAATGCCTCATGGTTCAATCTGGTCTGGAAACGTCCAAAAAATAAGTTGAAATTGACACCTGTACGATTAAGATGGCCCTCTCTCTCTCTCTCCAATGGTCGGAGTGCATATAAAATTAGGACAGACAAACCTATACTGTTCGCAGCATTGAGCCGTAAGCCATAAGTTAGGGTGAGAATTGTTTAGTGTCAATCAGTGGGTAGGGTATGGCCGGGCGCATGAACGCTGAGTAGTTCTGTAATAGCGCTAGGCGCGAGGTGAAATTGGTGGGGGGGCTCTTGCAGAGTTTTTTGAGAGAGATTGACAATTCTCGCCCTAACGGTGTCGATCTGACGCAGGCCATGGAGGTGGGCGATACGTTTGAACCGCTCATAACCTGTTAAAGCTGGCCCGGTTTTGAACGGACTGCAAATTACACAGGTGGGATTCGGTGGAAATGCGGAAACAGGCATACTCAAGTAGCGATCTAACCATCGTCGTACACAGTAGGAGCCTGGTTTCTAGATTGAGGCTAGTATTAGCGTAAATAATTGGGAATGATTTTGAAACCCTTGCGTGGGCGATGCCTGAAATAATACATGCTGACGGTGGGCGACGCCTGAAATAATGTGTGCTGACAGTAGGTCAGTCCGTGATCCAGGGTAACCCCCTGGTACTTGGCGCTGTCAGACCTTCTCATTACTTCCCCAAAGAAGTTCAGATCGCCCAACAGTCTGCCACATCTCTTCATGAAGTGCGTAGCCTGGCATTTGTCGTCATTAATTTTGATGCGCTACTTCTCGAGCCAGGGCTCGATAGTGGACAGCACTGCCTGAAGGATTTGCTCGATTCTGGGAGCCTGCCACGAGACCGCGGACAGAGTTGTGTTCGGAGGTTTAGGCAAGTCGGAAGTGTAAATTCTAAACAGCGTTGGCGAGACTATCCCACCTTGCGGTACACCGGCTGTGATGGTGCGGGCCGTTCTCCTGAGGATACAGATGTCCAGGCTGAACTAATCACTACAGCTTAGGAATGGTATCGAAGATCAGACCTCCCTTACGACGCCCCCTCCTCCTGGAAGTTCTTCAACTACTCTAGTTGAAGAAAAGGCTGAGGAGACTCTGGAGCACAACCAGGGACCCACAGATGAAGAATAGACACTAGCGAAACATTAGAGTACTAATGCAACATCACCGCCGAGCTGCATTCCCGTCGAAGCTGGGTGAGTTAAACTCTACAGACGGCTCTATTTTTCGCATGGCGCGTAAATTTGCGGGTGAAAAGACGGGCATACCCCGGCTACATGGAATAAGTGGAATCGCCCCCTCAAACAAGGATAAGGCCGAGGCATTCGTAGACACGTTCGAAACTAAGCGTTCTCCGAATGAAGAGCTAGCCGACGAAGACTTTCTGGACGAAGTCTTGGAAAGCCTTCACGAACTTGACGCCCGAAATATATCAAGAAAACAGACTCCTGTATACCTGTTGTCGTTAAAGATTTTCGTGATGTCCTCAGTCAGTCTTAATAGCTGGAGAGAAGTGGAGTGACCTTGCAGGAGTGCAAATATCTTCGTTCGGTTCTAGGTTTAGTTCGTCAATTACTGTCTGGGGCGGGAAAGGAGAATAGCCTCTACCAGCTTTGAAATCACTGATAGCAGACTAATTGGTCTGTAATTCTGTGGGAACGTCCGATTCGCCATGCCTTTTCGCAGCATTACAACCTATAAGATAGCTGGGAAGTGAGCATTGCGGAATATTGACTTGAAAAATTTAGCCAGAAGAGTATTGGCCTTCTTAGCCCAGAGGTTTTCTTGTTTTTCAGGCGCTGAATGTAACGAATCACCTCTCTAGCAGAAAGGAATTTAAAATCACTAGGATGACATGTGGCCGCAGCTGTGATCGTTTTTACACGTTCATTATAGTTTAAATAATAGAAATAACACTGCCGCTAATGATTTCTGCCATATTCGCGAGCAGTATATAAACGACAGAGTTGTACCAAGGCCATAAAAGAGCAGGTACTAATGTTTTTCGGATGACTATGATATACGTGTTAGTTGGGTTACCTACCTCCAAAAAAAATGAGGGGCTGATGAACCACCCGGTATATTAAAAAAAATAGGGCAGGTCGGCGGCTGCTCCTTGTCCCCTCGTCTTGGGTATTGAATTGCGCGGTGGTCCAGTCCACAGATGATACATCTGATTAAACAGTGACAGCCAGAAGTACCACGGCCCACGTACTGGGGGACTTTGGGATTAAGGGTGGATTATTATTAACATCAAACAAATTGTTGACAATTGGGCTGCAGTGAAAATTGATAGTAGAATGAGTTCTTTTTTAAAGGAACTTACAGGGGTTAAACAAGCTGGATGGACTCAGAATATCTTTCTCCTTTGTTTTTGATAGTTTGCATGGATCATCTGCTGAAAAGTATGAAGTGGCAGGGAGGGATTCAGTTAGGTGGAAATGTAGTAAGCAGTCTGGCCTATGGTGACGACTTGGTCTTAACGGCAGAATGTGCCGATAGCCTTCAGTCTAATATCTTGGAACTTGAAAATAGGTGCAATGAGTATATGAGAATTAGCCTTTCCAAGACTAAATTGATGTTAGTATGTATGAAATCTAAGAGAATTGAATGTCATATTGGGGATATATGGCTGGAACAGGTAGATAATTTCAAGTATTTAGGACGTGTGTTCTCCCAAAATGGTAGTATAGTAAGTGAGATTGAATCAAGTACAGCCAATGCAGCGAGCTCGCAGTTGCGATCAACAGTACTCTATAAGAAGAAACTCATCTCCCGGACAAAACGATCTTTACATCGATCACTTTCCAGAAACTTTGCTTTACGGGAGCGAAAGTTGGGTGGACTCAGAATATCTTATTCATAAGTTAGAAGTAACAGGTACTCCTCTGTGGTGTAGTGGTTAGTGTGATTAGCTGCCACCCCCAGAGGCCCGGGTACGATTCCCGGCTCTGCCACGAAATTTGAAAAGTGGCACGAGGGCTGGAAAGGGGTCCACTCAGCCTCGAGGGGTCAACTGAGTAGAGGTGGGTTCGATTTCCACCTCAGCCATCCTAGAAGTGGTTTTCCATTGTTTCCCACTTCTCCTCCAGGCAGATACCGGGATGGTATCTAACCTAAGGCCACGGCCGCTTCCTTCCCTCTTCCTTGTCTGTCCCTTCCAATCTTCTCATCCCCCACAAGGCCCGTTTTCAGCATAGCAGGTGAGACCGCCTGGGCGAGGTACTGGTCATCCTTCCCAGTTGTATCTCCCGACCCAGAGTCTGAAGTTCCAGGACACTGCCCTTGAGGCGGTAGAGGTGGGATCCCCCGCTGAGTCCGTGGGAAAAACCGACCCTGGAGGGTAACCCGATAAGGAAGAAGAAGAAGTAACAGCCATGAATGTAGCGAGAACTATTGCTGGTACAAACAGTTGGCAACAACGGCAGGGGGGTACTCGGAATGAGAAGATAATGGCTAAGTTAAGAATGAGCTCCATAGATAAAGCTGTGTGCATGAACCGGCTTCGGTTTTGGGTCATGTGAGGTGAATGGAGGAGCATACATTACGTAGAGATTAATGGACTCTGTTATGGAGGGTAAGAGAAGTAGAGGGAGACGAAGACGACGATGGTTAGGCTGAGCTTCTAACGATTTAAAGATAACAGGTATAGAACTATTCGAGGTCACAGAACTAGTTAGAAATAGAAGATTGTGGCGGCGATTAGTAAATTCGCAGAGGCTTGCAATCTGAACGCTGAAAGGCATAACGGTCTACAATGAAGATGTATGTATGTTTGTATGCACAATTTGCTTTACGTCGCACCGATACATATAGGTCTTTCAACGGACTAGAAGTGGGAAGGAAACGTCCGTGACCTTAATGAAGGTGCAGCTCCTGCATTTGCCTAGTGTGAAAATGGGAAACAACGGAGAAAACATCTTCAGAGCTGCCGTTCAAACATGAAAATGTTTCACACATTTCTTATTAGGAAATTCCGGGCTCGCCTCTTTACTCATATGTAAGACCTCAATTTCGGCCTTTGTGACGTAAATACATTTTTTACTTTTACCTCATGCTATTCTGTAAGACTGTGCCCATCTCGCTCAACAGTTTCTCCAGATCTGCAGAGTTAGATAAAATATCATCGGCAAACCTCAGAATTACGATTTCCTCTCCTTGAACTGTCATTCCTTTTCTAAATTCCTATTAGGTTTCCTTTACCGCCAGTTCTATACAAACCTCGCTGAGGAGAGGGTAAAAACTACACTCCTGCCTCACTTCTTTTCGGATAGCTGCTTCTCATTCATAGCCTACGATTTGTATCTCTGCGGTTTGCTTTAATGAACAAAACTGTAGTAGTGGTAGTCTCCGTTATACGCTGATTCGTTATCCGCGATTTTGGTTTTAAGTCTAGTGCTGCCATCTGTTAAGAGTACGTGAAAACTGCAATGCCTTCAAGCGGGTACAGATATGCGTGCCGAACTGTGTAACCTACACAACACAGACTCCGCCATTTCCAGGGCGAAGTTAACACACACAACACACGCCGTCCAACCAGCAATCTGCGAGCCCGGCTCGCCCTAGCCACCTGCCGCCAGCCCATCGGAGAGAGGCCCGATGAAGTTCTCAGCGCGGTCCGACCAGTTTATAATAGACTAATAATAACAATAATAATGTTATTTGCTTTACGTCCCTCTAACTACTTTTACGGTCTTCGGAGACGCCGGGGTGCCGGAATTTAGTCCCGCAGGAGTTCTTTTACGTGCCAGTAAATCTACCGACACGAGGCAGTCGTATTTGAGCACCTTCAAATACCACCGGACTGAGCCAGGATCGAACCTGCCAAGTTGGGTTTAGAATCCCAGCGCCTTAACCGTCTGAGCCACTCAGCCCGGCTCCGACCAGTTTGATACACTCAAAAAGGTATTTCAGCGGTCGCTGCCAGTTATCCAGCCATATTCGACCAGAGCAGACATCCAGCCTGCCTTGTGCGGGCACACGGAAAAAGCAATTTGTCAGGCCCTTAGTGAAATATTGGTTCGAGTCTTGTCACGGTGAGATCCGGCCAAACAATACCTGACTCGACCATACCCACTAAGTGAGCACAATTAAGATACGCCAGTCCTCAATCCGAGTTTGACCAACCAGTGCTTCACCTTCACCTTCCTCTATCATGGACCTTAACGAGCAGATCAACCAACTCCATGCTACTATGGCTCATTTCCAAGCTGTAACCCAGGAACTATTTCAACCATCCTATAGTCCCAACAGGCACCCCCCCCCCACTCCCCCAGCCCTTCATACAGCAAGATGATGCCTCTGAAGAAGATCACACCTCAGAAGAAGAAGAAGAAGAATAACAAGATGACGAGAACATCGACTTCGCCGCACCCTTCTTCTCCGTCCGAAATAACTCTCAATTCCCAATCTCTGAAAACTGCCAAGTGTTTATCTTCAACCTCAACAACCCGGACCCAGTACCTATGACCCGTCGAACCATTCTCACATCATTACTGCCTATTTTCGACGAACACCTCGCAGTCATAGAAGAGACACACAGCAATCTCATGCTAGTCACCCCTCGCCGAAACACTTCTGTCCGACCCATCCTCAGGCAGCTAGATAAAACCAATATCCCCACACCTATCATCATAAATCCTGTTCACAACATAGCCAACCAACGAGTCATCATCGAACCCGAGGCCATCGACCAGCAAACCCAAACTTCCTCTCCCCATCCGCCCGCCAAGTCAACAGTCAAGCATATTTTCGTACAAGCCACACCCTCTACCAACGACTTCCAATCTCAAACCACCCCACCTAAAAATCACAAAGCCATGCAAGCCACCCCCTCAGCAGTCGACTTCCTACAGCAAGTTAACTTCCTCCCTCCCAAACCCAAAAGAAGAACCAAGGAAACCCAAGCAACTCCCAAAACAAACAACTTTTCCATGCAAGCTATCCCGCCTACATCTGACATTTCACTTCAAACCCTTCCCAATAACCAGGATGCATAGTCACAAACCATACCAACTCCACCACTACCTCCTGTACCACATATCCATACATCGATCCAAGCAGCAGATCAAACTATTTCCACCCCCACTCAAACTGCATTACTTTCACAAGAAGAGACTCTGCCTAAAAACCAACAATCTACGCCCCTAAACCACAGTAGCTCCCAACCCTCCACTTCAATAAGAATTCAACCTCCCCCGTACCCTTCCCTTACAATAATCTCCTTTACCTGCCTTAAGCTAAACCACCACCCCGCAAGATGTCGGAATTCTACCAGATGCAATAGGTGCGGCGGTCCCCACCGTCACACCGAGTGCAAGGTGCCACGGGACCAGGCGAAGTGCGCCAACTGTCATGGCGGTCATGCGGCTTCGTTCCCTGGATGCCCATACTTTAAAAAGGCAGTCATCGCAAAAACCAAGGCGCAACATAACATCTTACACTGTGCAAACCATAGCACCAAACCCCCGCCATTACTTCCCACACCCACACCACCATCAAACAGTCAAGTTCAAAATTCCCTACTTCACTTACTCCTCACACTCCTTAACAACCAAGTAACCCCACTTGAGGGTTCCCTCGGTGGATTGAGTAGCTGAGGCCCCTGAAACCCCATCCAAGTATCAACCCCTCATTCCACCAAGATACATCCCCTCCCTCTAACCACAAAGAGACAGCAGGTTCTCACTTCCTCCAATACCAATACTGGCCTTAACATCTCACAGCCTTCTTAGCACAAGATGAAGCACGAGGTGGTGCACACATACATGCTGCATATTAGCGATGCTAATTAAATTTAACATCCGCACACCCACATAACTCTAAACCTTGCTTTACAAATCGTGGTCGTCACTGCGAACAATATCGGTAACTGTCTCACTGTTCACCGTACAGCAACATTGGGCGTGGTCAGTGCTTGGATGGGCGACCATCCAGCACTGCCACTTACCGATACCCACACACAGCTGTGGTAGTCATGTCCACTGAATGCTATAATCGCCCCTTTGTCCATACACATACATAAACATCACACACATACAGACAGCTAACACACATACAGACTTAAGCAACGTCGGGCGAACCACCACATATACGTCTTACTACAATTCAGCGATAACTACCCACCAGGCAATCCAATACATAAACTTAGCTAAATTACTCATTAAAACACACAACAGATAACTAACATTACAGGCCGACAGAGGAGACTCGAATGAGACACCGGTATAGGCGCGCCACAAGATGGAGTATACAGAGTCAAAGGGTGTAACCTACACTACGTCTCGCGCTTAGGTTAAACGGAGCAAGCGCATTTCTACGCACATCTTCTGTCGTGTTTGTCGAGACGTGAATCGTCATTTCCGGCCAGTAGAGCTGTACAGTTGCGCTTGACAGGTTTCATATTTAAAATGCCGGCTAAAAGGAAAGAAAGTATGCCCGTGGAAGGAAAGGTTTTTTTTTTGCTAGGGGCTTTACGTCGCTCCGACACAGATAGGCCTTATGGCGACGATGGGATGGGAAAGGCCTAGGAGTTGGAAGGAAGCGGCCGTGGCCTTAATTAAGGTACAGCCCCAGCATTTGCCTGGTGTGAAAATGGGAAACCACGGAAAACCATCTTCAGGGCTGCCGATAGTGGGATTCGAACCTACTATCTCCCGGATGCAAGCTCACAGCCGCGCGCCTCTACGCGCACGGCCAACTCGCCCGGTGGGAAGGAAAGAAACGTGTACGAAAGTCTCCTCATAAAAGGTGTTCAACACATTTCCCCCCTTTGTTCATCCCCCACCCTAATGGGATTTTCCGGAAAAAATACCCTCAGTAGCAAAAAAAAAAGCAGAGGCACAAAACTGTTCATCGCGATGAAATGTTACATCGTCTCGAAATAAAACTGAATGTCATATAGTCATACTGTTGAAATGCCAACCTCATTGCCTTTAAGATCTTTAAATTACGGAGCAATTCCAGTTTATAGTTACTCCGGGGCCGTAAAGGAAACGAATTAAAACAGCACTTTCCACTTGCTGCAGACTAGGAAGAAAATGAAATGCATAAGTCAGGCTACGATAACGTTTGGTCCAGTTGAAATTTAAATGGAAGAATGAGTGAAACTGTTGGCAAAAAACTCGCAAGAATGTTGATAATTGATGTCGGCTATTTTAAATTTAAGGCAGAAAAGAAAATATTGTACGTTCTCGATTGTGAAGACTAATCGTAACTCGTGCCTAACCAATACCCCAGCAGCTGTGCATGCCAGATGGAAAGCAAATTCTGAGTGCTGGACGTAGCCATTTGATGAACGGCTCATGGGCTAATTTAAAAAAAAGGCTGGTAGCAATGATTAGGCTGTGGTTCCTGCTGATGCAGTGTGGTCAGACAGTCATATTGCGCGTAATGCACCTAGTTAATGTTCGGCAACCCCTTCACGGTTTTCGGAATTAGGTTACTCGTATGCGAATACGCAGCGTGTAGTGTAGATGAGACGGCTATGTAGTGATGGGACAATCGAATACAAAATGATAATTATATTTCTCGTTTGATTATTTTTGATGATTCATTCGAATGAATGAAGGAATCGAATAGTGAATATTTTTCCATCCATTATTTTTTTATTATCTATCCGAAACTCCATTCGAATCAATGAGGCAATGGAATAGAGAATTTTTTCCACTGGGTTATATTTTCGATTATTCGTTAGGAACTGCATTCGAAGGAATGTGGCAATTAAATTTCGAAATAATCGAATGAAAGGTGATGTTATTGAGAATTTCATTCACTCATTTAGTTTCAGCATTTGGGGATACGTTTGGAAAAATCCGTATTTCTATTTTTCATAAGTGTTGTTCTATTCACTTATTTCAATCGATTATCGATTATCCATCCGGCACACATAAATTGAAAAATTGATTCATGACGCATCCGAATATTCTATGCGATACAACTGAATGATATTTGAAACTCATTCGATTATTTTATTCGATTATTTATTCGATTATTTAAATCATCGGTTGAAGGTTATTCGATTATTAAAAGTATTCGATTATTCCGTCACTAGGCTAATGGTAATTAGGGACTCTGTATTTGTGTTAAGTTTCTTGGTACTTATTATATCATTTTACCGAGCAAGTGGCTGTGCGGATGGGGTCACGTAGCTATCAGCTTGCATTCGGGAGATAATTGGTTCGAACCCCAGTCTTGGCAGCCCTGAAGGTGGTTTTCCGTTTTTCCGTGGTTTCCCATTGTCACACGAAGCAAATGCTGGGGCTGTACTTTAATTAAGGCCTCGCCTCTACCTGTACAATCCTAGCCCTTGCCCTTCATTGCGTCGCCGAAAACCTCCGATGTGATAGGGCGACGTTAAACCACTAGCAAATAATAAATAAATTGATAATTGTATTATGAATGCGTTAGAGTACGTTACTTCTCAAGTTCACTGTTTCGTACGCTCTTCACGTCACTATATCATAGTATTGAGCGTTAATTTTGCGTTTTGCTATACCCGGTCACTTGGCACGACATCTTAACACACAGTAGTTGCAGGGTAGTCTGATATGCAATAAATGATTGTAAGGATGTCATAATTTTCGACATTGTAGTTTCTCTTAACAATATTTTAAAGGAGTTGAAAGATACATTAAATCAATAATACTGCATTATAAATTAGTTTTGACAGGTCGTTGAGTATTGAAACTTGTAGAGGAACAACTATGGACTTTTGCGGGTCGTCATCTTCTCAAAGTTCGAAAAGACATAGCCTGTTGTATTAATGGTTATCCGTAGTTGGCGCACGTATATTTTGGCTCCTATCCATCACCGAATGCTGCTGGAAAAACCTAGGCAATGAAGCATGACACAGCAACTGATGGACAATCAAATCAAATGCTTTCTTGAAGTCTCATAGAATATGAATGTTGGAGTCTTTGTGGAAGGTTAACGTTGATCATGCAGTATGTGTCCTCAAATCCTTTAGCTACTTACTTTTTATACAATGTTAATGGGTCTACAATCTTGGATATATAATATTTGGTGAAAAAGTATAAGTCCGCCTCTGTGGTGTAATGGTTGGTATGCTTGCTGTCACCCTTGGAGGCGCGGGTTCGATTCCCGGCTCTGCCACGAAATTGGAAAAGTGGTAAGTGCACTGCCCCGGGGTCCACTCAGTCTCAGGAGGCCAACTTAGTATATCGGGGTTCGATTCCCTCCTCAGCCATCTTCGAAGTGGTCTTCCGTGGTTTCTCACTTCTCCAGGCAAATGCCGGGATAGTGCCTAACTCATGGCCACGACCGTTTCCTTCCCTATTCCTCTCCTATCCATTCCAATCTTCCCACCCCCACAAGGCCCCTGCTCAGCATAGCAGGTGAGGCAGCCTGGTCGAGGTACTGGTCCTCCTTCCCAGTTTTATCTCTAGCCAAAATGTCTCACGCCCGAGGACACTGTCCTTGAGGCGACAAAGGTAGGATTCCTCGCTGAGTCCGAGAGATAAACCAACCCTGGACGGTAAACTGACTAAGAAAGAAAGGAAAAAGTGTATAAGACCTACCGGTATATATTAGACACGTTCTTTTATTTTTGGTACTTCATTTAATTGTCTGCTGTCGGCACTATTGTGGATTAATCACAGTTTTACGGCCGAATACCCTTCCTAACGCCAACCATGTGTGGAGGGAAGTATTCACTAATACATGTTTCTGTGTGTGTTGGTAGTGTGGTGTGGTGTGTTGTGTGTATAGTCTCCGAGCCAAATAAATGAACTAAACGCGGCTCATCCCCGGCTCGACCATGCATTGAACTCGGGAACTTCCGAACCGAAGGCTGCAATGTTATTAAAATGTAATTTTCAGTAAAACTACGTCCTAGAGACTCAGTTAACTTACATATGTTCATTGTATACTCCTACAATCCGGGCCATGATTAGTGCAAAGGCTAAGCCGCTAGCTCTCCATTCGGATGGTGGAAGTTCGAATCTTGCAAAATCCTAGCGTGGAATTTTCACCTGAAAATTCAAGTGGCATCAAGAGGGATATCTGACTTTAAATTCCGTAGGGCTGAGTAGCTCAGGCGGTAGAGAGCTGGTCTTCTGAACCCAACTTGGCAGGTTCGATCCTGGCTCAGTCCGGTGATAATTGAAAGTGCTCAAATATATCAGCCTCGCGTCGGTAGATTTACTCGCACATTACACATTAAAGTACTCCTGCGGGACAAAATTCTGGCACCTCGGCGTCTCCGAAAACCGTGAAAGTAGTTATCGGGACGTAAAATCAATAACATTATTTATTATGACCTTAAACTCTGGTCAAAACCTAAAATTCCCGGTCAATATATATATATGTGTGTGTGTGTGTGTGTGTGTGTGTGTGTGTGATTTTTGAATTGAAAAGTCCTCATATTCCATGTAAAGCTGTATGTTCGTTAGTATAATACGATATCAGCTGCCGCGTAAAACTACGATCTCTGCTTTGCTTTCTACACCCTAAGTGAACCAGCGAACTGGGATAATTTTAAAATATATCATTCAATCGTTTCAACACCTTCGTTCTTAGTATAACATATTTGTAACGACAGGCAATAGCTATCTTTCTAATCAGGAAAACCGCTCCTTCTGTGAATTTGTGATACATTGCGAGTCCAACTGCGCGGAAGTGGTCGGGATTTCTGAAGGACTAAAGAAGAATCCAATCAGCACCGCATGTCGCACGATGTAGGCATGTAAAATATCTCTAATGACATATTAGGTGTTTTATTAATTAAAACTCGGCAAGAAGTCGCCAAATAGAGTTCCGATCACAAGAAATATAGACAATTGTCACGCTGGTAGCCTGAATCGTGTTGATTCATATTGCCTACTCACGATAGCAGGGCCATACGATTATATTGTTTTATACGTCACACTAACTCCTTTCTGACGGTTTTTGGAAACGCTGAGGTGTCGGAATTTTGTCCTGCAGGAGTTCTTTTACGTACCAGTAAATCTACCGATACGAAGCTGACGTATTTGAGCACCTTCAAATACCACCGAAATGAGCCATGATCAAACCTTCCAAGTTGGGGTCGGAAGGCCAGCGCCTCAACCGCCTGAGCCACTCAGCCCGGCATTTTTATTATTATTATTATTATTATTATTATTATTATTATTATTATTATTATTATTATTCCTATTATTTATTAGGAACTTGTACATTCGTCATGCCATTGAAAAGTAGGCTTGTAACCAATTATTATATGTTTACAAAAAAGGACCTAAATACAAATATAGAACCTACTTACAAACTTGTGTCCGTGGGTCAACTGGCAGCAGGTTCCGATTAATTCATTTAATGGTATTTTATTTATTTTATGAGAATCTATTCTATGTGTATGTTAGTATAAAAGCCTGTCTAGGTTGGGCACTATTATTTTTCTCCATTAATGGATCAATAAGGTAGCAATACTGTAGATCTGGAGGAAAATAAAAATGATACTGATACAAACTAGTGTTTTCCGTGGTTTCCCATTTTCACACCAGACAAATGCTGGGGCTGTACCTTAATTAAGACCACGGCCGCTTCCTTCCAACTCCAAGGCCTTTCCTATCCCTTCGTCGCCATAAGACCTGTCTGTGTCGGTGCGACGTAAAGCTACTAGCAACACCAACAACAAATTAGTAAAGATGAGTTAATGAATATGTTGTTAAGATGGAAGCCATACTTTCCATTGTCGACTCAGTTAATGTAACTTACACGTTTTTTCAGCCTGTCGAACACACAGATTAAATATGAATATTACACTATAAAACACATAGGAATATATGGTGTGTATTTTTATTCCTTGTTAAATAATGTGTTTTTTACTGGTATGTTATCGTGTAATATTCATATTTAAGTGTGTTTGACACACTGGAAAGCTTTGACGTTACGTTTGATTGAATATTCATAGTACAGTCTCACACTGTCTATGTTAAACCATCTCAGTTTGTGTAGGTCGCTGTGTAAAACTCGCTGACGCTATTCATAATACGCACCGGCTGTATAAGGTATAGTGCAGTTAGCATTGCTCATTCGTCTACCACTCGTATTGTCGAAGCCATGGGTGAGACCGAGACATATGTATAAAAGTAACAAATTTGTTCTAGACCATACTGGAAGACGGAGCGCACAGTAAACACTACTATATATTTCACCAGAGTTGGTTGTGGGCTTTGCCTAAGGGTGTAAAGCTCATTAAATTAGTAAATAAATAACTTGGTAGTTGGAGAATATAAGAATAAAACTTCTAAACATTTATTTCATACAATTAAAACATAAATGCATGAGATTGTGAAGAAAAAATACCGAGCTCGGTAGCTGCAGTCGCTTAAGTGCGGCCAGTACCCAGCATTTGGGATATAGCGGGTTCGAACTCCACTCTCGGCAACCCCGAAGATGATTTTCCGTGGTTTCCCATTTTCATACTTGGCGAATGCTGGGGCTGTTCCTTAATTAAGACACTGTCGCTTTTTTCTCACTCCTAGCCGTTTCCTATCCCGTCGTCGCCAAAAGACCTATCTGTGTCCGTCCGACGTAGAACAACTTGTAAAAAATGATGAAAAGAAGAAAACCAGAGAAAAATATTGTGATAAGAAATATAGGTAATCAGCATGTATAATTGAAAATGAATTCGAACTTCACATTCTTGTTAAATTATTAAACAAAGAATGGGACAAACCAGGAAAAACGTTATAAATGTTATATCATATGATAAATTATTTTTCTTCTTCTTGACGTTTATTAATAGATGTTGGCAACCACATGTTACATTCCTGTCCGGTCGGTTGCTGGGTGTAGCAGGCTGTCGATCCTTTCGACAGTATGCTTCCCTCTCCATTTGCCTTATAGGTCTACGTATTTTGCAGTCTTTTCCTAATCGGAGAAATGTGGGAAAGGAACTCGAAGGAATATGAAGGTATAAACGGTATAGGCCTATGTATCCAGTAGTGAGGATATGCATGAGGAGTAGGGAATTCGATCCCGGCCCTTATTTCTAATCCCGGGATTTCGGGATTACACTTGGTCAGTCCCGGATCCCGGGATTGAAAGTTAAAAATAAAGAACAGGATATTCTCACAGAAATCAGCTGTTTAATCAGACAATCGAAATTTAGACAAAATAAACATATTTTACGGTATACACCTAGCTAATCTAATCACTCTAACTAATCAGACTTAGAGTCAGACTAACCAGATTTAAAATCACTCAGTCTCTATGTTAAAATTATTCTTTTTCCAGGAATCAGTGAGATCTCTTTAAACTTACATAAAGTTAAAAAACCCTTATGTAACAAACTATGCAAATAAACTTTAGAAATTAACAACAATCTCTCTGAACATAGACTAAATAGACGACTTTCATGTAACAACATAATAAGTAGGTAGAAAGTTTCTTAGCAAAAAGTATTTAAAAATAACATTATCCAGTCACATTTCACGTTTATCGTAAATATAAAGAAAATTAATTTAATAGCAACATTCTAGTTTGAATTGCAAAAATATGATCTGAGAAATAACAACGCGTCCAGTGTCTCATCACCAAACCTGCTTCTCAATTTGTTGCACATATATGCAAGTGCTGAAAAAGCGCGTTAAGGTTCGATGGAAGTTGGAGGAATCGTTAGTAAATACTTATAAGCCTGCTCTAGGTTATAGCTCCGAGTAGAATTTGAAGACTCGTATAGGTTTATTTCTTTCTTAACAATTCTGGAAAATTCATTTTCATTTAAGGCTTCAGCTGAGCGTCAAATAATTTTTTTCTGTATTTGTAGGCTCGACTTGCGTATTTTGTTCTTCCTCTTAGTCTTTTTTTACCATTTAATCTCTCAATTAAAGAAACAATGTGTTTTTTTATCAGGACTTTGCTCAGAGTTGAAAATGTACGCTTTATTTCATCATCGAACGCCAACGCCACATTGTCACTATGAGGATTTTGGAGGTAGCATAATACGTCACTCAACTCATTTCTTCGGCGATCTTTCATGCGCTTTTCTAAATGTATCTTGAATTTAGAAGCCAACTCGGAGCTATTGTCAATTAACTGCTTAAAAAGAAACTTTAGGGCAGCACCAGTTGTGAATAACTACGCATCAGTGCGACAGAGTGCTTCTACAGTTAATTTGACTGGAGCCAAGACTTTAATGATTTCATCGATGAGCTCGAAATCGGACTTTTCCAACTGCACTGGATTATTCAAAGCTATAAGCGCCTCTTTGACGCTAAATTTCAAGAAGGCACTCACTCATCTCACTCACACGGGAGAGGTAATGTACAAATGCACGCAATTGTGGTCAGACTTTCACGCACAAAGGGGGTGAACTCATGGGCTAAACGAGAACAGGCATTTACACACCGAAAAGACGCATACATAACGCACTGAGAGTTTCGCTTCACGCAGTCTATTTTGAAAAATTTAAAATGATGTCAATCCCGAAAATCCCGGAATCCCGAAAACGTAATTCCGAAATCTACGGGATTGAAAAGCGGGCGGGATCCCGGGATCGAATCCTCTAATGAGGAGGTATCTCAGGCCTCGTGACTTACCTAAAGTCTAGGACACACTTCATTAAGTCTATGTATGATTAATGTTTAACGTTACTTCTGGGATAGATTTATGGGATATACATATATGTGTAAGTAAATTGTATTTTAATTAACTTCTGTAGCACAACATTTGTTTGGAATATACTTACTATTTCTGATCGCAAGTAACTAATTACATGTATCAGTAACAATTATAATAGATGAATACTCTTCCCCCAGTTGCTGCTTATCCGAGATTGGGAGACAAAAATTATTCTATGCACTCATTAATACATTTCCCACTAGAGGCTGCTTATGATTTTGAGACAAATGTGCTACACCTCTGTAACTTCAGTAATTGAAAGGACGATTTCTAAAACATCCGAAGTCCATGTTTTTTTTTTCAAATTGTGTTTTTCGCAGCATGTTATTTTATGAAATGGACCGCATACAATGACGAGGAATCTAACTAACCTTGCATTTCACCCGCGTGTATACCGACAACTGAATGTTACATTGATTTCAAGAGAATCCCACATTACTGGGCGAGTTGGCCGTGCGGTTAGGGGCGCGCAGCTGTGAGCTTGCATCCGGGAGATATTGGGTTCGAGCCCCACTGTCGGCAGCCCTGAAAATGGTTTTCCGTGGTTTCCTATATTCACACCAGGCAGGTGTACCATAATTAAGGCTACGGCCGATTCCTTCCCACTCCTAGCTCTTTCCTATCCCATCGTCGCCATAAGACCTTTCTGTGTCGTTGCAAGGTAAAGCAAGTTTTTAAAGAAATAAAAAAAGAGAATCCCAAGTCCGGTACTTGGAAAGTTCTTGAACTCACCTTCGGTCTTGCATAGCGCTGCTGTCACCAAACGAAAAATGTGTGAAAGTATTATGGAAGAAATGTCCTGTGCATTGCTTGGAAACAGAAACGTTATGGATTTCAAAGGAGGTTTCAAGACGTATCCAGCATAACAAAAGACAAAGAGAGGTTTTGCGTTACAAAGTACAGGGTGAATCCGTGATGATGATACAAGCTTTCAGAGATGATGGACGACGGCAAATGGATCAGTTTGACATCAGGAACCGTAGTCCGGAAACGTTCGAGTCAAAAGTTATTAATAATCCAATTTGTAGGCCCGTTTCTTCTTCCTGCCCGCCTAAATGCAGCAGTGTACACAGTGGTGCTCAGAGATGTACTACCCACGTTCGTGGAACACTTCCCACTTACCCTGCGTCAACGGATGTGGTTACAACATGATGGAGCCCCACCTCACTTTGGACTGAGGATTCGTGAACACCTGGGTAAGACATTCCCTGCATAGTGGATAGGAAGAGGAGGTCCTGTACCGTGGCCCGCTCGTTCACCTGATCTCACCCCACTTGATTTCTTCTTGTGGGACCATGTTAAAAGCCTTGTGTATGAGACACCTGTCGAGACTGAAGAGGATCTGTTGGCAAGAAGTCTCACTGCCTGCGACGCTGTCCACCGGGAATATTCGAACGGGTACGACAGAACTTTGTGTGACGTTGCCATGCCTGCATTGACGCAGAGGGGCGCCATTTCGAACATTTGTTGTAAATGGAGCAGCTTGTGAAACTTGTGGAGGTAAACGGACTTAAATGAGTAGAATTTTGCTGAACTTTTGACTCGATCGTTTCCGGAATATGGTTCATTATTTCAAATTGATCCATTTGCCGTCCTTCGACATCCCTGAAAGTTTGTAACATCATCACGAATAATGAAGCTGATAATCCCTGAATGTGAGGCTTACAACAAAGCAATCACAATTCAGTAAAATAAACTTGATGATGTTAAGTCTCTGATGAGGTATTCACAACCGCATGCCGTGAAGGTCATTAAGTCCCTTGTTGGTTCTGAAGACCCATGTAACGAGGACGAGAACGGAGATTATGGTGCTGTTGCAGAAAAGCCGTGAAAGAAAGAAAACTTTAAGGAATATTTTGAAAATTGTGCAGTGGGTATGTTTGGAAGTATTTGGTGTATGTTTACTCAGAACAGCAGTACCAGTATTTCATTTTTATTCCTGTATCACGTAATAACGCACAATCTTGTATTAATAAATATTCAAACTGAGTAAAACTCATGTTGCTTCAATATAAGGAGCTTTGATTTCAAAAGCATCCCTAGTCCACTTGCTTTGAACACCCACCGGCGGTCATTGACAAAACTTACAAAAATTCCACTTGTCTAGGAATATAGACCGAATGGATGGCTATTGAACGGGGTTAAAAAATTTGGCTAAAATTACTATTTTTTTAATAAAATCCATTTTTTTCTTGGAAAGTTTAACTCTTTGGACGTGGGATATTACCGTTTCAATTTATGTGAGTATTATGTCACGCAGGACATACAATGGGTTAAATATGATTTCATATATTACATGCCAGCCGGGCTGAGTGGCTCAGACGGTTGAGGCGCTGGCCTTCTAACCTCAACTAGGCAGGTCCGATCCTGGCTCAGTCCGGTGGTATTTGGAGGTGCTCAAATACGTCAGCCTCGTGTCGGTAGGTTTACTGGCACGTAAAGAAACTCCTGCGGGACTAAAATCCGGCACCTCGGCGTCTCCGAGAACCTTAAAAGTAGTTAGTGGGACGTAAAGCAAATATTATTATTATTATTATTATTATTATTATTATTATTATTATTATTATTATTATTATTATTATTATTATTATTATTATTTACACCACTCGGTGTGTACTTCAACATATGGAATGTTTATGAAAATACAATCGAACCCCCCTCTCCCATTCTGGGTTACATTCCCTGGACTATTTATATTTTGTGACCTAGTTTGGCTGGAACAGTTTTGCCCTTGTTAGCAGAAAACACTCTGCCCTGTCATAGCTTCTATACCCCACATCCATGCACATTGCGTACCTGCTGTTCATACGAGTTCTAGACTCGTATAGGCAGCAACGGCAAGGTAGTCACTGATAATGGAATATTTTTGCCACCTCTGTAAACCCAACAACAACAACAACAACAACAACAACAACAACAATACTACTACTACTACTACTACTACTACTACTAATAATAATAATAATAATAATAATAATAATAACCGGGCAAGTCGCCCATGTGGTTAGAGACTTGTAGCTATGAGCTTGCATCCGGGAGACAGTGAATTCCAATGCTACTGCCGGCAGCCCTGAAGATGGTTTTCCGTTGTTTCCCATTTCCACGTCAGGCAAACGCTAGGGTTGTACCTTAATTAAGGCCATGGCTGCTTCCTTCCCACTCCTAGGCCTTTCCGATCCTATCGTCGCCATAAAATCTATCTGTGTCGGTGCGACGTAAAGTAGATTGTAAAAAGAAAGTAACGACTATTAATAATAATAATAATAATAATAATAATAATAATAATAATAATAATAATGACATGTCCGAAGAATTTCAGCTTAAGTTCTGATATTGTGCGAGTTATATCGAAGAATACGCGTTCTTAATTATGTGTGTGCTGCAGGTTAGTATTTCTATAACATCGGCAAACAGCAATTTCAGCAGGCGCAACGACAATACTGGTTTTCGGCGATTCTGGCTTGAGAAACGGCTAGGAAAGAGAAGTTAGCGGCCGCGGTTTTAATTAAGTTACAGCCTCGGAGTTTGCCTGATGTGAACATTTGAAGCGACGAAATTCTGGGTTCGAACTGACCCTCTCCCGAATGTCGCATTATAGCTACACAACCTAATAGTAATAATAATAATAATAATAATTGTACCGGGCGGTACACCTCCACTCCGCTAATTTAAAATGTGCGCCAGTTGAAACTCCTCTGCTGGAGGAAGTCTGAACTTTATCTACGCTCCTAATTCTCTACTTTCTCAGAAGATGTCACCACGTGGAAAATTTTGAGTTTTTGAACTGTGTCATTTTTGATGTGGTTTTGTTTCACTTGAAGTAAGAAGTGTGAACTTTCTCTTCTAGAGGACACTACTGAAGATCTACAATAGTGCAACCTAGTGCGGAGTCAAAGAACTATTTTTTTGGAGAAAATTTAATTTCAAGAGTTTGTTCTTTGTTAAATTTCTTTCAGTCATTGTTTAAGTTGGCAATATTCACCCCTTCTTTCCCCTTGTGTTGAACCTAACCAATCCCGAATTTCTTAAATTAATGTCTATCCAATCAGATGTATTTTCCCCCAACTTGAATCTGTTGCGGGGTCCTATCCAATAAAAATGTTGAGGGAGGGTGTTTTCATTCCCCTAACGCCTAGAACCTTCCGCGAGAGGATATAAACTGCTGATTTTAGGGTCTCCGGGCCACTTCTGTTCCATCTTTCAGTGTATTAAGTACATAGCAGGAGGCGGGAAGCGCCTCTTTCCTCGGCAGCGGTCAACAATAAGGTAATGGCCGATTAATAAATTCTTTCTTTGCTAGCTCAGCAGTTTAACTTTCGAGGCGGGTTCGAATCGATCCACTATGTAACCTTTTCCTAAAATGTAACTATTCTTTTCTTCTATTCTCTTGTAAAGCTACATACTGGGATAGAGAGTGCTAACCCTCTCGAGCTCCCACTCATATTGTTTTGAGGTGAACTTATTTTTCACAACCTATTCTTCGATAACGTAAAACAATTGTTCTTTTCTAAGTCACCTCTGTAGTATGGGATTAGCCCTTGCATCAGTGGCCTAAGAGCCAAAGTAGGTCTTAAAATCAAAGTGTATTAGGAGTGCAAGTTCGCCTCCTCTCAAATTGTTTTAGAGGTCATTTAATTAAACCGCTTTTCATTTAATAGACCTCAGTAGATTGGGTATTTTACCCCTGTGTTTATGTCCGTTGAGGACAACTTGAAGGTGGAGTTTGGTGTGGCCTGGGAAAGGCTTAAATTAAAGAGCGAGTGGCTCTTTTGGAAACGGAGTGTTGTGTGCCTCGAGGAGGCTTTACTGTGTAATTTGGAGCAAGTGCTCCAGGGTTTGATTGGGGTCTTCTGCCCCTTTGTTAAAATCTTGTATATCGAAAAGTTGGGCTAGTTGCTCAAGAATTGTCAACTCAGGGCTCGAAGCCCAAACTCTGTAACCCCTGTAATTGTACATTTCAAATTGTGTTTCGGCTACTAAGTACCTGTTCTTTGTTATTACTTAATCTTGAAAAGAAAATATAACCTTGTTAAATTTTACATTAACTTTGATTCCGTAGTTTGAGACCCATTCACGCCCGCACCTTCTTACACCTCTACCTACCACCAAAACACGGTAACAAGTGGTAGCAGAGCGTGGTTGAATGGGTCTCAATTTAGCCCCTTTTGACGGCTACACATTGTTTTGATCCGAACTCTAACCATTTTCTCAGTTGCTGGAATTTTTTTTTGACTTGTTCAAAATTGTTCTGTTATCATGCCAGGCCCTCGCGATGTTCTCCATCTTAATTATTTGCGCAAAGAGGAGTTGATCTATGAATTAACTATCAGAAATGTGCAATCTGGAGGCACGGTTGCAGTAGACACTAACAAGCTTAGAGAGTCCCTTGATTTGCCCATTTCCATCCCCAATTTGGGAGAGAAAGAAATTGATGACTCTCTTTCCACGATCGTCGAGAATATTACTGGGCTAGCTTCTGTAGTTAGTTTTTTTGATGAAAATGATCCTTCTCCTAATCAAATTAAGCGCGTGCAAGGCAGGCTATATCATTTTTCGAATAGGGTTAACGATCTGTTGTCTCTAAAACTGAATGACGTTCAGAGGAAGGAAGCTAGTACGCTCCTGGAAAATATTTCCGAATTATCTAGTAAGGTCACTCTATTGTTAACTGGGGAAATTCCTCCCAAATCTGATCAACCCACCATAGTGAATGCAGGTAGTGAGGAAGCGCCTCCCAAGGGAGAAGTCAATAGGATAACCGTTGCTGCTCAAACTATCCCTGCCCCATTGGACAACGAATCTGAACGCCGTGCATCGTTGAGTAACATCCGTTCGGAATTGACTTCCTTGCCATTGAAACCTTTGCCTACTATGTCACCCGGGTTCAGCAGCTTGCCTCATCCATTGGCAATGTTGCTCAGAGGTATTTCTAAGTTTTCCGTTAATACCACCAGTGATGTAATTTCTTTTTTAAGATTTCTAGTTGAATTTCAGGATCATGCCCTTGTGTTTTCTCTTTCTCCATGTCAAATTTTGCAAATCATCTATCCGTATGCTATTGGTATTCTCTCAGATAAAATAGTAAGAGCCATTGCCGAGCAATCATCTATTGAGGATTTCCATGCCCATTTGCTAGCTAATTTCATCCCGGCTAGGGCCAGGTCCTCCCTTATTCAGAAGTACTATTATCGTGTACAGCGTTTGGATGAAAACTTGGCGGATTTCATACAGGACATTAAGTTTTATACTAGGGTGTTTGCTCTTCACTTTCCTGAGGATCAAATTGTACAAGCTATTGTGGAAGGTATTTCACCATCCTATAGGTCATATTTGTGTTTCGCGGCGTGCCCGCAAACTCTCTCGGAACTTGAAGCATTGGCCGTCTCAGCGGAAGGAGTTAGATACGCCGATTCTTTGCGTGTCGCGAAAGAACCCCCGCCTTCCTTTAGTAACACTCGGCCTCCACCTCGCCGACCAGTCAATCCCCGTAAATGTTATGCTTGCGGGTCGCCTGACCATCTGCGCGACAAGTGTCCACTGATCAAGTCAAGTGGGACAAGGAATGGAGCCGGGTCATCACAAGGCTGTTTTAAGTGTGGGGCCTTCTCACATATCGCCAAGAATTGCCCAAACTCAAATAGCACCCCCTCCTGCTCAACTTCTGGTGCAAATTCCAGCTATGCCAATAATAAAAAGTGACTAGTGGCTTCGGCTGAGCCGACTAATCCATCTTCCCGAGACTCAGCCCCTAGTAAACAGGTTGTAAATGCAGAGAACGATCAGCCTTCAAATTCATCTTTTGAATGCCCTAAAGAATGTCTTAGGATTGCGGCGGATACCCCCGCACCTGTTCCTTTTCTTAAGATTGAGTTAAACAATGAGCCTATAACCGCTTTATTAGATTCAGGCAGTGTCTGTTCGATTATTTCGGCTGAATGGTATTCTAAATTGAAATCTGTTTGTAAACTACCTGACTATGTCTCATCTCCTGTCCTATATGTTTCGGCTAATTCATCTCCATTAGAAATTCTAGGTTCCTTACTGGTCAAAATTCGTATTTTTAAATTTACATGGAAAACCAAACTGTTTGTGGCTAAGCACTTGTCTTGCCCCATCATACTGGGAGCAGACTTCATTTCTCACACTGGTCTTGTGCTCGATCTTCAGAGTAAGTCGTGCACATTTAAATTTGCGTCCAATTGTAAAATTCCCTTGTTAAAGTGTAATTCTGCGTCATGTTCATCTATTTCGCCTACCCAGGATGAGATGTTGTTAGACCTTAGACATCTACCTGAGGAGCAGGCTGATAGTATTCGTAAATTATGTCAGTCGTTTCCCGAGGTGTTCTCTGATACTCTTGGTGTTACTGACCTTATTGAATACAAAATTGAGGTCACGGATTCGATTCCTGTCCGTTTTCCACCTTATAGGCTATCTCCTCCTAAAATGAAGGCTCTGAAAGAAATTATCGATCAGATGTTGAAGGATGGTATTATTAGGCCCTCTAAGTCGGCGTATTCATCGCCTATTTTTCTAGTCCCGAAACCCCAAGGAGGCTTCAGGCCTGTCATTGATTACAGGGCTCTCAATCGGAAGGTGGTGTTGCAATCTGTGCCCCTTCCTGACCTTCATTCTTGTTTTTCATGGTTTCGTAAGGCCAAGTTCTTCACCATCTTGGACTTGAATCAGGCCTATAATCAAATTCCCCTTGCCGAAGAGTCTAAACATCTTACAGCGTTTGCTACGGACTGGAATTTATACGAATACAACCGCGTGCCTTTCGGGCTCCCCACCGGAGCAGCCGTACTCACTAGGCTACTAGATAGGGTCTTCTCCGACATCAAATTTGAGTACTTATATCACTACTTGGATGATGTCGTCGTATTTTCAGAGACTTTTGAAGAACATCTAGATCATCTGCGAGAAGTTCTCGATCGCCTTCGTAAGGCTGGGTTAACGGTTAAGTTGTCCAAGGTTGCCTTTGCTAAGCCCTCTATGTCTTTCCTAGGGCATATTGTGTCACCTGATGGTGTAGCAGTCGATCATTCTAGAACACAGGCCATTCGTGATTTTAAACCTCCCAAGGACATTAAAGGTATCGCCAGGTTCATTGGTATGGTGAATTTCTTCAGGAAGTTTATTCCTAACTTCGCTAATAGAGCGGCGCCCTTAAACCTTCTTCGTAGGAAAGGCATCAAATTCGAGTGGGGACCCTCTCAACAAGCCGCTTTTGAAGACCTTAAATTAGCACTTTGTAATGCCCCTGTACTTGCTATGCCTGATTTCTCGAAGAAATTCATCGTCCAAACCGACGCATCGTCGTCAGCAGTAGCTGCAGTCCTTCTTCAAGAGACTGAACTAGGGAGGCGACCCATCGCCTATGCCTCTAGGACTTTGTCGGCTCAAGAAGCCAAGTATTCCATCTATGAGCTCGAAGGTTTGGCAGTCTTATTCGCCTTAGAGAAGTTCCGTCTCTATCTGGAACATGTTAAATTCGACCTGGAGACCGATAATCAAGCCTTAAGCTGGGTCTTAGGTAGGCCGCGTCGTACTGGTCGTATAGCCCGTTGGGCCATCCGTATTTCTGCCTTCCAATTCGATGTCAGGCATATCAGAGGTACCGAAAATGTTGTGGCTGATGGACTCAGCCGTATGTTTCATAACGACGTCGAGACCCACGAACCGGTCGACAGTTCATCACCTCCCGAGTCCATACTATCGGGTGTTAATGCCATCTTAACAGATGCTCCCATGCTTTTTAGAGATATTGAGAAATACCAACGTGAAGATCCGACGCTGGCTCCGATAATGGAAACCCTTTCTTCTGGGGAACATGTGGTCCCTTATGTTCTGAGGAATGGTGTTTTATGTTGCCCTTCGAGGCATGATAAGATGATGAAAGTTGTCGTTCCAGCTGTTCTGGTACCTATGATCTTCAAGTATTATCATGAGACCCCATTAGGAGGGCATCTGGGTATCTTTAAAACTCGTGAAAAGATTCGTGAAAGGTTCATCTGGAAAGGTATGGACGGTGAAATTCGGGAACTTGTAAAAGCTTGTAAATCGTGTTTGCTCAGTAAACCCACCATGTCCACTAAAGTAGGCCTTTTGTCTTCTCATCAAGCGTCGCGCCCCATGGAACGCCTGTATATTGATTATGTAGGACCCTTCCCCCAGTCGAAGGGAAATGCCAACAAATTCATCTTTGTATGTGTAGATGGTTTTACCAGATTTTCCTGGTTATTTCCGACTAAGCTGGCTACCGCTCAGTCCACCATTACCTGTCTAAATTCTATTTTTGCTTCTTTTGATCCGTGCCAATATATTGTATCTGATAATGCTAAGGCGTTCACATCAAATCTTTTTCGTAAATTCTGTTTTGACTTGTCCATCTCTCATGTAACCACTTCTGCTTATTACCCTCAACCATCTCTGGCTGAACGGGTTAATCGTAATCTCAGGTCCGCACTTATCGCCTATCATCATGAAGATCCTTCCAGGTGGGACACGTCCCTGCATTGGTTAGCTTTTGCTTTGAATTCGGCGGTTCATGAATCTCATAAGTTCACTCCTGCTTCTTTGATGTTTAAGTTTGTTCCCAACACGCCGCTCTCTAACCTCTGGTCTCTGAGTGACATTCTGCCTGAGACAATAGATCCGGACAACATTAAAGATCTTTGGAAGAAGGCTAAAGCCAATCTTATGGTATCTCATGAAAAGGTTAGGGAAAAGTATGATCGTGGACGGAGACCCTCCCCTTTGAAGGTAGGTGACCAGGTGATGGTCAAGAATTTTGTTCCCGCGGGCAAGCTTGCCCCCAGATTTCATGGGCCTTGTATCATTCTCGATTTTCTTACGCCAGTTACGTTGTTAGTAAGCAATCCAGCCACCGAGAGGATATTTAGGGTTCACCTGTCACAGGTGAAACCAGTGTAAATTTTGTGTCAACTTGCTTCATATAATTTGAAAGGAATATGAGGGTTATATTTTTTTTGAGTTCCACTCTTAAGGCATTCTGCTCCTTCTATTTTATTTTATATGTAAGCATTTCTTGTAAACCTCCCCCGATTGTTAAACTGCCATCCTGTCCTTGTCACGGCCATTACCACGCTCCCGTCTCCTGCTCCACTACACACAGTGGCTGGCTTAGATGAAACGCCATGGATATCTCCACGCCGCTGGCCCCTCAATCTCTCTACATGCCTGTGCCCTCAAAAGAAACATGATGGTCCAACACTATTCTGCCGCCTAGTTTTAATGTTTCAGTGCCCCCGCAGCCGTGCGGCAACTGGGCCCGAGGATGGGCCCCCTCGGCCCCAGCGAGGACGACATGTGCACGGCGAGCCGGAGCTCTCCTCCCGGCCAAGGCTGATGTGCGGCGCGCGACCTGCTACTTGCCCGCAGCCTGTATATGTTCACCGCGGGCGCGGCGTGTTTCAACACCTCTGCTCCCCTCATAGTGCGGGCGAGCGGTATCTCAGGGTACTTGAGGGGTCCGAGCGGCCTCCTTTGGACGCAAGCTGCAACGGCCGGTCTGGCCATCCAACTTCATCAACCTCAACTACATGGACAGTTACGATAAGCAATGACTACACTTGGGAATTCAACAGCAATATTTGGTGGACATTACAAAATTTTTCATCACCTTTTAAAAGGTTATCTTCAGAATTCTACTTCTACAAACTTAAAAACTATTCTTCATCTACAACAACAAAATGTTGAAACTAAAACAAACCAAATCAAGAAAATCTTATAAATTTTTTTTGGGCAATCAATCTCCATATCTACATCAAAACTTGGACTTTGTTTTCAAACAATTTCATGTGTCACCCCGGGAGGAACTTTTGGGGGGGGGGGAGGTCTGTACCGGGCGGTACACCTCCACTCCGCTAATTTAAAATGTGCGCCAGTTGAAACTCCTCTGCTGGAGGAAGTCTGAACTTTATCTACGCTCCTAATTCTCTACTTTCTCAGAAGATGTCACCACGTGGAAAATTTTGAGTTTTTGAACTGTGTCATTTTTGATGTGGTTTTGTTTCACTTGAAGTAAGAAGTGTGAACTTTCTCTTCTAGAGGACACTACTGAAGATCTACAATAGTGCAACCTAGTGCGGAGTCAAAGAACTATTTTTTTGGAGAAAATTTAATTTCAAGAGTTTGTTCTTTGTTAAATTTCTTTCAGTCATTGTTTAAGTTGGCAATATTCACCCCTTCTTTCCCCTTGTGTTGAACCTAAACAATCCCGAATTTCTTAAATTAATGTCTATCCAATCAGATGTATTTCCCCCCAACTTGAATCTGTTGCGGGGTCCTATCCAATAAAAATGTTGAGGGAGGGTGTTTTCATTCCCCTAACGCCTAGAACCTTCCGCGAGAGGATATAAACTGCTGATTTTAGGGTCTCCGGGCCACTTCTGTTCCATCTTTCAGTGTATTAAGTACATAGCAGGAGGCGGGAAGCGCCTCTTTCCTCGGCAGCGGTCAACAATAAGGTAATGGCCGATTAATAAATTCTTTCTTTGCTAGCTCAGCAGTTTAACTTTCGGGGCGGGTTCGAATCGATCCACTATGTAACCTTTTCCTAAAATGTAACTATTCTTTTCTTCTATTCTCTTGTAAAGCTACATACTGGGATAGAGAGTGCTAACCCTCTCGAGCTCCCACTCATATTGTTTTGAGGTGAACTTATTTTTCACAACCTATTCTTCGATAACGTAAAACAATTGTTCTTTTCTAAGTCACCTCTGTAGTATGGGATTAGCCCTTGCATCAGTGGCCTAAGAGCCAAAGTAGGTCTTAAAATCAAAGTGTATTAGGAGTGCAAGTTCGCCTCCTCTCAAATTGTTTTAGAGGTCATTTAATTAAACCGCTTTTCATTTAATAGACCTCAGTAGATTGGGTAT
Source organism: Anabrus simplex (assembly GCF_040414725.1). Taxonomy (NCBI): domain Eukaryota; kingdom Metazoa; phylum Arthropoda; class Insecta; order Orthoptera; family Tettigoniidae; genus Anabrus; species Anabrus simplex. The sequence goes on from NC_090266.1 coordinate 125,008,989, forward strand.
TTTACCCCTGTGTTTATGTCCGTTGAGGACAACTTGAAGGTGGAGTTTGGTGTGGCCTGGGAAAGGCTTAAATTAAAGAGCGAGTGGCTCTTTTGGAAACGGAGTGTTGTGTGCCTCGAGGAGGCTTTACTGTGTAATTTGGAGCAAGTGCTCCAGGGTTTGATTGGGGTCTTCTGCCCCTTTGTTAAAATCTTGTATATCGAAAAGTTGGGCTAGTTGCTCAAGAATTGTCAACTCAGGGCTCGAAGCCCAAACTCTGTAACCCCTGTAATTGTACATTTCAAATTGTGTTTCGGCTACTAAGTACCTGTTCTTTGTTATTACTTAATCTTGAAAAGAAAATATAACCTTGTTAAATTTTACATTAACTTTGATTCCGTAGTTTGAGACCCATTCACGCCCGCACCTTCTTACACCTCTACCTACCACCAAAACACGGTAACAAGTGGTAGCAGAGCGTGGTTGAATGGGTCTCAATTTAGCCCCTTTTGACGGCTACACATTGTTTTGATCCGAACTCTAACCATTTTCTCAGTTGCTGGAATTTTTTTTTGACTTGTTCAAAATTGTTCTGTTATCATGCCAGGCCCTCGCGATGTTCTCCATCTTAATTATTTGCGCAAAGAGGAGTTGATCTATGAATTAACTATCAGAAATGTGCAATCTGGAGGCACGGTTGCAGTAGACACTAACAAGCTTAGAGAGTCCCTTGATTTGCCCATTTCCATCCCCAATTTGGGAGAGAAAGAAATTGATGACTCTCTTTCCACGATCGTCGAGAATATTACTGGGCTAGCTTCTGTAGTTAGTTTTTTTGATGAAAATGATCCTTCTCCTAATCAAATTAAGCGCGTGCAAGGCAGGCTATATCATTTTTCGAATAGGGTTAACGATCTGTTGTCTCTAAAACTGAATGACGTTCAGAGGAAGGAAGCTAGTACGCTCCTGGAAAATATTTCCGAATTATCTAGTAAGGTCACTCTATTGTTAACTGGGGAAATTCCTCCCAAATCTGATCAACCCACCATAGTGAATGCAGGTAGTGAGGAAGCGCCTCCCAAGGGAGAAGTCAATAGGATAACCGTTGCTGCTCAAACTATCCCTGCCCCATTGGACAACGAATCTGAACGCCGTGCATCGTTGAGTAACATCCGTTCGGAATTGACTTCCTTGCCATTGAAACCTTTGCCTACTATGTCACCCGGGTTCAGCAGCTTGCCTCATCCATTGGCAATGTTGCTCAGAGGTATTTCTAAGTTTTCCGTTAATACCACCAGTGATGTAATTTCTTTTTTAAGATTTCTAGTTGAATTTCAGGATCATGCCCTTGTGTTTTCTCTTTCTCCATGTCAAATTTTGCAAATCATCTATCCGTATGCTATTGGTATTCTCTCAGATAAAATAGTAAGAGCCATTGCCGAGCAATCATCTATTGAGGATTTCCATGCCCATTTGCTAGCTAATTTCATCCCGGCTAGGGCCAGGTCCTCCCTTATTCAGAAGTACTATTATCGTGTACAGCGTTTGGATGAAAACTTGGCGGATTTCATACAGGACATTAAGTTTTATACTAGGGTGTTTGCTCTTCACTTTCCTGAGGATCAAATTGTACAAGCTATTGTGGAAGGTATTTCACCATCCTATAGGTCATATTTGTGTTTCGCGGCGTGCCCGCAAACTCTCTCGGAACTTGAAGCATTGGCCGTCTCAGCGGAAGGAGTTAGATACGCCGATTCTTTGCGTGTCGCGAAAGAACCCCCGCCTTCCTTTAGTAACACTCGGCCTCCACCTCGCCGACCAGTCAATCCCCGTAAATGTTATGCTTGCGGGTCGCCTGACCATCTGCGCGACAAGTGTCCACTGATCAAGTCAAGTGGGACAAGGAATGGAGCCGGGTCATCACAAGGCTGTTTTAAGTGTGGGGCCTTCTCACATATCGCCAAGAATTGCCCAAACTCAAATAGCACCCCCTCCTGCTCAACTTCTGGTGCAAATTCCAGCTATGCCAATAATAAAAAGTGACTAGTGGCTTCGGCTGAGCCGACTAATCCATCTTCCCGAGACTCAGCCCCTAGTAAACAGGTTGTAAATGCAGAGAACGATCAGCCTTCAAATTCATCTTTTGAATGCCCTAAAGAATGTCTTAGGATTGCGGCGGATACCCCCGCACCTGTTCCTTTTCTTAAGATTGAGTTAAACAATGAGCCTATAACCGCTTTATTAGATTCAGGCAGTGTCTGTTCGATTATTTCGGCTGAATGGTATTCTAAATTGAAATCTGTTTGTAAACTACCTGACTATGTCTCATCTCCTGTCCTATATGTTTCGGCTAATTCATCTCCATTAGAAATTCTAGGTTCCTTACTGGTCAAAATTCGTATTTTTAAATTTACATGGAAAACCAAACTGTTTGTGGCTAAGCACTTGTCTTGCCCCATCATACTGGGAGCAGACTTCATTTCTCACACTGGTCTTGTGCTCGATCTTCAGAGTAAGTCGTGCACATTTAAATTTGCGTCCAATTGTAAAATTCCCTTGTTAAAGTGTAATTCTGCGTCATGTTCATCTATTTCGCCTACCCAGGATGAGATGTTGTTAGACCTTAGACATCTACCTGAGGAGCAGGCTGATAGTATTCGTAAATTATGTCAGTCGTTTCCCGAGGTGTTCTCTGATACTCTTGGTGTTACTGACCTTATTGAATACAAAATTGAGGTCACGGATTCGATTCCTGTCCGTTTTCCACCTTATAGGCTATCTCCTCCTAAAATGAAGGCTCTGAAAGAAATTATCGATCAGATGTTGAAGGATGGTATTATTAGGCCCTCTAAGTCGGCGTATTCATCGCCTATTTTTCTAGTCCCGAAACCCCAAGGAGGCTTCAGGCCTGTCATTGATTACAGGGCTCTCAATCGGAAGGTGGTGTTGCAATCTGTGCCCCTTCCTGACCTTCATTCTTGTTTTTCATGGTTTCGTAAGGCCAAGTTCTTCACCATCTTGGACTTGAATCAGGCCTATAATCAAATTCCCCTTGCCGAAGAGTCTAAACATCTTACAGCGTTTGCTACGGACTGGAATTTATACGAATACAACCGCGTGCCTTTCGGGCTCCCCACCGGAGCAGCCGTACTCACTAGGCTACTAGATAGGGTCTTCTCCGACATCAAATTTGAGTACTTATATCACTACTTGGATGATGTCGTCGTATTTTCAGAGACTTTTGAAGAACATCTAGATCATCTGCGAGAAGTTCTCGATCGCCTTCGTAAGGCTGGGTTAACGGTTAAGTTGTCCAAGGTTGCCTTTGCTAAGCCCTCTATGTCTTTCCTAGGGCATATTGTGTCACCTGATGGTGTAGCAGTCGATCATTCTAGAACACAGGCCATTCGTGATTTTAAACCTCCCAAGGACATTAAAGGTATCGCCAGGTTCATTGGTATGGTGAATTTCTTCAGGAAGTTTATTCCTAACTTCGCTAATAGAGCGGCGCCCTTAAACCTTCTTCGTAGGAAAGGCATCAAATTCGAGTGGGGACCCTCTCAACAAGCCGCTTTTGAAGACCTTAAATTAGCACTTTGTAATGCCCCTGTACTTGCTATGCCTGATTTCTCGAAGAAATTCATCGTCCAAACCGACGCATCGTCGTCAGCAGTAGCTGCAGTCCTTCTTCAAGAGACTGAACTAGGGAGGCGACCCATCGCCTATGCCTCTAGGACTTTGTCGGCTCAAGAAGCCAAGTATTCCATCTATGAGCTCGAAGGTTTGGCAGTCTTATTCGCCTTAGAGAAGTTCCGTCTCTATCTGGAACATGTTAAATTCGACCTGGAGACCGATAATCAAGCCTTAAGCTGGGTCTTAGGTAGGCCGCGTCGTACTGGTCGTATAGCCCGTTGGGCCATCCGTATTTCTGCCTTCCAATTCGATGTCAGGCATATCAGAGGTACCGAAAATGTTGTGGCTGATGGACTCAGCCGTATGTTTCATAACGACGTCGAGACCCACGAACCGGTCGACAGTTCATCACCTCCCGAGTCCATACTATCGGGTGTTAATGCCATCTTAACAGATGCTCCCATGCTTTTTAGAGATATTGAGAAATACCAACGTGAAGATCCGACGCTGGCTCCGATAATGGAAACCCTTTCTTCTGGGGAACATGTGGTCCCTTATGTTCTGAGGAATGGTGTTTTATGTTGCCCTTCGAGGCATGATAAGATGATGAAAGTTGTCGTTCCAGCTGTTCTGGTACCTATGATCTTCAAGTATTATCATGAGACCCCATTAGGAGGGCATCTGGGTATCTTTAAAACTCGTGAAAAGATTCGTGAAAGGTTCATCTGGAAAGGTATGGACGGTGAAATTCGGGAACTTGTAAAAGCTTGTAAATCGTGTTTGCTCAGTAAACCCACCATGTCCACTAAAGTAGGCCTTTTGTCTTCTCATCAAGCGTCGCGCCCCATGGAACGCCTGTATATTGATTATGTAGGACCCTTCCCCCAGTCGAAGGGAAATGCCAACAAATTCATCTTTGTATGTGTAGATGGTTTTACCAGATTTTCCTGGTTATTTCCGACTAAGCTGGCTACCGCTCAGTCCACCATTACCTGTCTAAATTCTATTTTTGCTTCTTTTGGTCCGTGCCAATATATTGTATCTGATAATGCTAAGGCGTTCACATCAAATCTTTTTCGTAAATTCTGTTTTGACTTGTCCATCTCTCATGTAACCACTTCTGCTTATTACCCTCAACCATCTCTGGCTGAACGGGTTAATCGTAATCTCAGGTCCGCACTTATCGCCTATCATCATGAAGATCCTTCCAGGTGGGACACGTCCCTGCATTGGTTAGCTTTTGCTTTGAATTCGGCGGTTCATGAATCTCATAAGTTCACTCCTGCTTCTTTGATGTTTAAGTTTGTTCCCAACACGCCGCTCTCTAACCTCTGGTCTCTGAGTGACATTCTGCCTGAGACAATAGATCCGGACAACATTAAAGATCTTTGGAAGAAGGCTAAAGCCAATCTTATGGTATCTCATGAAAAGGTTAGGGAAAAGTATGATCGTGGACGGAGACCCTCCCCTTTGAAGGTAGGTGACCAGGTGATGGTCAAGAATTTTGTTCCCGCGGGCAAGCTTGCCCCCAGATTTCATGGGCCTTGTATCATTCTCGATTTTCTTACGCCAGTTACGTTGTTAGTAAGCAATCCAGCCACCGAGAGGATATTTAGGGTTCACCTGTCACAGGTGAAACCAGTGTAAATTTTGTGTCAACTTGCTTCATATAATTTGAAAGGAATATGAGGGTTATATTTTTTTTGAGTTCCACTCTTAAGGCATTCTGCTCCTTCTATTTTATTTTATATGTAAGCATTTCTTGTAAACCTCCCCCGATTGTTAAACTGCCATCCTGTCCTTGTCACGGCCATTACCACGCTCCCGTCTCCTGCTCCACTACACACAGTGGCTGGCTTAGATGAAACGCCATGGATATCTCCACGCCGCTGGCCCCTCAATCTCTCTACATGCCTGTGCCCTCAAAAGAAACATGATGGTCCAACACTATTCTGCCGCCTAGTTTTAATGTTTCAGTGCCCCCGCAGCCGTGCGGCGCCGTGCGGCAACTGGGCCCGAGGACGGGCCCCCTCGGCCCCAGCGAGGACGACATGTGCACGGCGAGCCGGAGCTCTCCTCCCGGCCAAGGCTGATGTGCGGCGCGCGACCTGCTACTTGCCCGCAGCCTGTATATGTTCACCGCGGGCGCGGCGTGTTTCAACACCTCTGCTCCCCTCATAGTGCGGGCGAGCGATATCTCAGGGTACTTGAGGGGTCCGAGCGGCCTCCTTTGGACGCAAGCTGCAACGGCCGGTCTGGCCATCCAACTTCATCAACCTCAACTACATGGACAGTTACGATAAGCAATGACTACACTTGGGAATTCAACAGCAATATTTGGTGGACATTACAAAATTTTTCATCACCTTTTAAAAGGTTATCTTCAGAATTCTACTTCTACAAACTTAAAAACTATTCTTCATCTACAACAACAAAATTTTGAAACTAAAACAAACCAAATCAAGAAAATCTTATAAATTTCTTTTGGGCAATCAATCTCCATATCTACATCAAAACTTGGACTTTGTTTTCAAACAATTTCATGTGTCACCCCGGGAGGAACTTTTGGGGGGGGGGAGGTCTGTACCGGGCGGTACACCTCCACTCCGCTAATTTAAAATGTGCGCCAGTTGAAACTCCTCTGCTGGAGGAAGTCTGAACTTTATCTACGCTCCTAATTCTCTACTTTCTCAGAAGATGTCACCACGTGGAAAATTTTGAGTTTTTGAACTGTGTCATTTTTGATGTGGTTTTGTTTCACTTGAAGTAAGAAGTGTGAACTTTCTCTTCTAGAGGACACTACTGAAGATCTACAATAGTGCAACCTAGTGCGGAGTCAAAGAACTATTTTTTTGGAGAAAATTTAATTTCAAGAGTTTGTTCTTTGTTAAATTTCTTTCAGTCATTGTTTAAGTTGGCAATATTCACCCCTTCTTTCCCCTTGTGTTGAACCTAACCAATCCCGAATTTCTTAAATTAATGTCTATCCAATCAGATGTATTTTCCCCCAACTTGAATCTGTTGCGGGGTCCTATCCAATAAAAATGTTGAGGGAGGGTGTTTTCATTCCCCTAACGCCTAGAACCTTCCGCGAGAGGATATAAACTGCTGATTTTAGGGTCTCCGGGCCACTTCTGTTCCATCTTTCAGTGTATTAAGTACATAGCAGGAGGCGGGAAGCGCCTCTTTCCTCGGCAGCGGTCAACAATAAGGTAATGGCCGATTAATAAATTCTTTCTTTGCTAGCTCAGCAGTTTAACTTTCGGGGCGGGTTCGAATCGATCCACTATGTAACCTTTTCCTAAAATGTAACTATTCTTTTCTTCTATTCTCTTGTAAAGCTACATACTGGGATAGAGAGTGCTAACCCTCTCGAGCTCCCACTCATATTGTTTTGAGGTGAACTTATTTTTCACAACCTATTCTTCGATAACGTAAAACAATTGTTCTTTTCTAAGTCACCTCTGTAGTATGGGATTAGCCCTTGCATCAGTGGCCTAAGAGCCAAAGTAGGTCTTAAAATCAAAGTGTATTAGGAGTGCAAGTTCGCCTCCTCTCAAATTGTTTTAGAGGTCATTTAATTAAACCGCTTTTCATTTAATAGACCTCAGTAGATTGGGTATTTTACCCCTGTGTTTATGTCCGTTGAGGACAACTTGAAGGTGGAGTTTGGTGTGGCCTGGGAAAGGCTTAAATTAAAGAGCGAGTGGCTCTTTTGGAAACGGAGTGTTGTGTGCCTCGAGGAGGCTTTACTGTGTAATTTGGAGCAAGTGCTCCAGGGTTTGATTGGGGTCTTCTGCCCCTTTGTTAAAATCTTGTATATCGAAAAGTTGGGCTAGTTGCTCAAGAATTGTCAACTCAGGGCTCGAAGCCCAAACTCTGTAACCCCTGTAATTGTACATTTCAAATTGTGTTTCGGCTACTAAGTACCTGTTCTTTGTTATTACTTAATCTTGAAAAGAAAATATAACCTTGTTAAATTTTACATTAACTTTGATTCCGTAGTTTGAGACCCATTCACGCCCGCACCTTCTTACACCTCTACCTACCACCAAAACACGGTAACAATAATAATAATAATAATAATAATAATTGTACCGGGCGGTACACCTCCGCTCCGCTAATTCAAACATTGCGCCAGTTGAAACTCCTCTACTGGAGGAAGCCTAAACTTTAACTACAGTGTTAACTCCCTAGTTTCTCAGAAGATGTCCCGACTTGTAAATTTTGAAGTGTTCTGAACGGTGTCGTTTTCGATGTATTTTTGTTTTGCCTGTAGTAAGAAGTGTGAACATTCTCTTCTAGATGGCACTACTGAAGGACTACAATTATGCACCCTAGTGCGAAGTGAAAGAACTGTGTTTTGGGAGAAATTTTGTGTTCATAAGTTTGTTCTTTGTTAAATTTCTTTCAGTCATTGTTTAGGTTGGCTGTATAACCCTTCACTTTCCGCCAGTTTTGAATTCGACCAATGAGTAATTTCTGTAATTAATTCTCCACCAATCCTGGTTTTCTTCTTCACTTCTGACATGTAATCTTTTGGTCGTCCAATAAAAGGCTTGTGGGCGAGTGTTCTCATTCCTGAAAGGTCTCGAATGTTCCGCGAGGGTATATGAACTGCTATTTTCGGGTCTCTGCGCCACTTCAGTAACATCTATCAGTGTGTAAATTGTGTAGCAGGGGGCGGGAAGCGCCTCTTTCTTCGGGCAGCAGTTCAACCACCAGGTAATGGCCGTCTTATAACTTCTTTCTTGCTAGCTCAGCAGTTTAACCCTCGGGGCGGGTTCGAAACTTTGATCATGTAACTTTCCTTTAAAATGTAAAAGACACTTGGTATAAATTCTATCTCTTTAAACTACAAATTGGGATAGAGAGTGCCTACCCTCTCGAGCTCCCTTTCATATTGTTCTTGAGGTGACTACGTTTTCTCAACCATTTTTCTTCGTTTCGAAATGTAATAAGTTTTCCTATCGTGTCACCTCTTTAGTATGGGACTAGCCCTTGCATTAACGGCCTAATGCCAAGTAGATTTTTTTTTTCTTTTGCTAGGGGCTTTACGTCGCACCGACACAGATAGGTCTTATGACGACGACAAGTAGGTTTTAAACAAAATGTATTAGGAGTGCAGTTTCGCCTCCTCAAGTTGGTATTTTTGGAGGCCATGTAATTGTCCTGGTTCTTCACTGAATAGGCCTCAGTAAGTTGGGTA